>NC_092751.1:20505450-20670211 GCF_047496795.1 Chiloscyllium punctatum
GCTCTGTGTGTGTGCATGTCGGTGTGTGTGTGCCTCTGTGTGCGTGTGTCTGTGTGTGTGTGTCGCTGTGTGTGTGTGCCTCTGTGTGTGTGTGTCTGTGTGTGTGCGCGTCGGTGTGTGTGTGTGCCTCTGTGTGTGTGCGCCTCTGTGTGTGTGTGTCTGTGTGTGCACGCGTCGGTGTGTGTGTGCGCCTCTGTGTGTGTGCATGTCGGTGTGTGTCTGTCGGTGTGTGTCTGTCTGTGTGTGTGTCGGTGTGTGTGTGTCTGTGTCTCTCTGTGTGTGCATGTCGGTGTGTGTCGGTGTGTGTGTGTCTGTGTCTCTGTGTATGTGCATGTCGGTGTGTGTCTGTCTGTGTGTGTGTGCCTCTGTGTGCGTGTGTCTGTGTGTGTGTGTGTCGGTGTGTGTGTGTGCCTCTGTGTGTGTGTGTCTCTGTGTGTGTGTGTGTGTCGGCGTGTGCCTGTGTGTGTGCGCGTCGGTTTGTGTGTGTGCCTCTGTGTGTGTCTGTGTGTGTGTGTGCATGTCGGTGTGTGTGTGTGTGTGTCTCTGTGTGTGCACGTCGGTGTGTGTGTGTCTGTCTGTGTGTGTGTGTCGGTGTGTGTGTGTCTTTGTCTGTGTGTGTGTGTCGGTGTGTGTGTGTGTCGGTGTGTGTGTGTGTGTGTCTGTGTGTGCCTCTGTGTGTGTCTGTGTCGGTGTTTGTCTGTGTGTGTGTGCCTCTGTGTGTGTGTGTCTGTGTGTGTGCCTCTGTGTGTGTGCATGTCGGTGTGTGTCTGTCTGTGTGTGTGTCTGTGTGTGCGTGTGTCTGTGTGTGTGTGTGCCTCTGTGTCTCTCTGTGTGTGCATGTCGGTGTGTGTCTGTGTGTGTGTGGCTCTGTGTGCGTGTGTCTGTGTGTGTGCGCGTCGGTGTGTGTGTGTGCCTCTGTGTGTGTGCGTCTATGTGTGTGCCTCTGTGTGTGTGCATGTCGGTGTGTGTCTGTCTGTGTGTGTGTCTGTGTGTGCGTGTGTCTCTGTGTGTGTGTGCGCCTCTGTGTCTCTCTGTGTGTGCATGTCGGTGTGTGTCTGTGTGTGTGTGTGGCTCTGTGTGCGTGTGTCTGTGTGTGTGTCGGTGTGTGTGTGTCTGTGTGTGTGCGCGTCGGTGTGTGTGTGTGTCTGTGTGTGTGTGTGTCTCTGTGTGTGTGCATGTCGGTGTGTGTCTGTGTGTGTGTGTCTGTGTGTGTGTGTGTGTGTGTGTGTGTGTGTGTGTGCATGTCAGTGTGTGTGTGTCTGTTTGTGTGTCTGTGTGTGTGTGCCTCTGTGTGTGTGTCGGTGTGTGTGTGTGCCTCTGTGTGTGTGCATGTCGGTGTGTGTCTGTCTGTGTGTGTGTGTGTGTGTGTGTGTCTGTGTGTGCGTGTGTCGGTGTGTGTGTGTGTCTGTGTCTCTCTGTGTGTGTGTCGGTGTATGTCTGTGTGTGTGTGTGGCTCTGTGTGTGTGCATGTCGGTGTGTGTGTGTGCCTCTGTGTGCGTGTGTCTGTGTGTGTGTGTCGCTGTGTGTGTGTGCCTCTGTGTGTGTGTGTCTGTGTGTGTGCGTTTCGGTGTGTGTGTGTGCCTCTGTGTGTGTGCGCCTCTGTGTGTGTGTGTCTGTGTGTGCACGCGTCGGTGTGTGTGTGCGCCTCTGTGTGTGTGCATGTCGGTGTGTGTCTGTCTGTGTGTGTGTCGGTGTGTGTGTGTCTGTGTCTCTCTGTGTGTGCATGTCGGTGTGTGTCGGTATGTGTGTGTCTGTGTCTCTGTGTGTGTGCATGTCGGTGTGTGTCTGTCTGTGTGTGTGTGCCTCTGTGTGCGTGTGTCTGTGTGTGTGTGTGTCGGTGTGTGTGTGTGCCTCTGTGTATGTGTGTCTGTGTGTGTGTGTGTGTCGGCGTGTGCCTGTGTGTGTGCGCGTCGGTTTGTGTGTGTGCCTCTGTGTGTGTCTGTGTGTGTGTGTGCATGTCGGTGTGTGTGTGTGTGTGTGTGTCTGTGTGTGCACGTCGGTGTGTGTGTGTCTGTCTGTGTGTGTGTGTCGGTGTGTGTGTGTCTGTGTCTGTGTGTGTGTGTCGGTGTGTGTGTGCGCGTCGGTGTGTGTGTGTGCCTCTGTGTGTGTCTGTGTGTGTGTGCCTCTGTGTGTGTGTCGGTGTGTGTGTGTGCCTCTGTGTGTGTGCATGTCGGTGTGTGTCTGTCTGTGTGTGTGTGTGTGTGTGTGTGTGTCTGTGTGTGCGTGTGTCGGTGTGTGTGTGTGTCTGTGTCTCTCTGTGTGTGTGTCGGTGTATGTCTGTGTGTGTGTGTGGCTCTGTGTGTGTGCATGTCGGTGTGTGTGTGCCTCTGTGTGCGTGTGTCTGTGTGTGTGTGTCGCTGTGTGTGTGTGCCTCTGTGTGTGTGTGTCTGTGTGTGTGCGCGTCGGTGTGTGTGTGTGCCTCTGTGTGTGTGCGCCTCTGTGTGTGTGTGTCTGTGTGTGCACGCGTCGGTGTGTGTGTGCGCCTCTGTGTGTGTGCATGTCGGTGTGTGTCTGTCGGTGTGTGTCTGTCTGTGTGTGTGTCGGTGTGTGTGTGTCTGTGTCTCTCTGTGTGTGCATGTCGGTGTGTGTCGGTGTGTGTGTGTCTGTGTCTCTGTGTATGTGCATGTCGGTGTGTGTCTGTCTGTGTGTGTGTGCCTCTGTGTGCGTGTGTCTGTGTGTGTGTGTGTCGGTGTGTGTGTGTGCCTCTGTGTGTGTGTGTCTCTGTGTGTGTGTGTGTGTCGGCGTGTGCCTGTGTGTGTGCGCGTCGGTTTGTGTGTGTGCCTCTGTGTGTGTCTGTGTGTGTGTGTGCATGTCGGTGTGTGTGTGTGTGTGTCTCTGTGTGTGCACGTCGGTGTGTGTGTGTCTGTCTGTGTGTGTGTGTCGGTGTGTGTGTGTCTTTGTCTGTGTGTGTGTGTCGGTGTGTGTGTGTGTCGGTGTGTGTGTGTGTGTGTCTGTGTGTGCCTCTGTGTGTGTCTGTGTCGGTGTTTGTCTGTGTGTGTGTGCCTCTGTGTGTGTGTGTCTGTGTGTGTGCCTCTGTGTGTGTGCATGTCGGTGTGTGTCTGTCTGTGTGTGTGTCTGTGTGTGCGTGTGTCTGTGTGTGTGTGTGCCTCTGTGTCTCTCTGTGTGTGCATGTCGGTGTGTGTCTGTGTGTGTGTGGCTCTGTGTGCGTGTGTCTGTGTGTGTGCGCGTCGGTGTGTGTGTGTGCCTCTGTGTGTGTGCGTCTATGTGTGTGCCTCTGTGTGTGTGCATGTCGGTGTGTGTCTGTCTGTGTGTGTGTCTGTGTGTGCGTGTGTCTCTGTGTGTGTGTGCCTCTGTGTCTCTCTGTGTGTGCATGTCGGTGTGTGTCTGTGTGTGTGTGTGGCTCTGTGTGCGTGTGTCTGTGTGTGTGTCGGTGTGTGTGTGTCTGTGTGTGTGCGCGTCGGTGTGTGTGTGTGTCTGTGTGTGTGTGTGTCTCTGTGTGTGTGCATGTCGGTGTGTGTCTGTGTGTGTGTGTCTGTGTGTGTGTGTGTGTGTGTGTGTGTGTGTGTGTGTGCATGTCAGTGTGTGTGTGTCTGTTTGTGTGTCTGTGTCTCTGAGTGTGTGCATGTCGGTGTGTGTGTGTGTCGGTGTGTGTGTGTCTGTGTGTGTCTGTCTCTCTGTGTGTGTCTCTGTGTGTATGGGGGCAGGGGAGCTGTGAGGGTGAAATGTGGGTGTTGAGGGGCAGGCACGTGATCTAGGATTTAAATTCCCAAACTCTGCCAATATTTTTGAGAAAGGGAAAGGAAATAAAAGACTCAAAATCAAGTTAGAAATGGCTGGATGTAGAGCAGGGCAGGGAGAGACAGAAAGTGAGAGAGAGAGAGAGAGAGACAGAGACACAGAGAAGAGAGAGAGACACAGGGACAGTGAGAGAAGACAGAGAGAGAGAGAGAGAGACAGTCAGAGAGACAGAGACACAGAGAAGAGAGAGAGACACAGGGACAGAGAGAGAAGACAGACATACAGACAGACAGAGACAGAGAGAGGGACACATAGGGACAGAGAGAAAGAGAGAGAGAGACACACACACACACAGGAACAGAGAGAGAGGGACAGAGACAGAGAGAAAGAGAGTGACAGAGAGACACACGCACACACACAGGGACAGAGACAGAGATTAATTCTAGGAATCACACATACAGCAGGAAAATCCCCAAAAAACATCAGCAAATTCCCACCCTCTCCAATCCCAGCCCTGTGTGTGTGTGTGTGTGTGTGTGTGTGTGTGTGTGTGTGTGTGTGTGTGTGTCTCAGGAAGCCTACCTACAGCCAGGCTCTGAGACGCGAGTGTGGGATTAATCTTTAATATTTTCAAACCACACTGACACAACTAATAAGGCTTCAGTAAACAAAAAGAGAGTTGTCGCAACTGGGAAAGATGACACTTTGTTGCCCCAGAATGAACATCTCAGTGGGCAGCAAGATCCCACAAGGCTCCTGTCTGGGAATTATCATGTCACTCAGACAGAGCCCTCCCCAGGGAGCAGACTGACAGACGATACAACGTGTCAGAGAGGGGGCAGGGCTGGGCACCACTAACCCCTCACCCAGAATAAATGTGCGCAAGGAATTGGTCAGATTCATTCTCATACCCTGTTCTCTCTCTGTATGGAGAGTGAGCAGCCCTCCCTGTCTGCTCGTGACTGTGTGTGTGTGTGTGTGTGTGTGTGTGTGTGTGTGTGTGTGTGTGTGTGTGTGTGTGTGTGTGTGTTAATAATGTTTCCAGCCTCTGGTTAATTACTTTCTTATGATTTGTTTGTATTTTGATGTTGCTGTGAGGTTATGAAGTGCATTTGGGGAGGGGAGAAGGGAGTGGTGGGATTGTGTTTAAACTGGGATCTTGCTGTGTAATTTTGCATCACACTGCTCTCACTCCCCTGACCCCCCCCCCACCCCAACCAACTCATCTCTTCTCTCTTTTATCCCGAGGAACTTTTGTGGGGAAAGCAGGAAAGTGAAGATCCAAAATGCCTGGGGGGCCAGGAAAGCCTTGAAAAGAACAACCTCCAGAGGGCGGGGAGCACAGGCCTGAGGCCTGTTGGAAAAGGCTGCAGCCCGTGGGGCCCAGGTGAGTGGGGGGTCTGTTTCTTCCCCCCGAGGTTTCATCTCCTCGAGGGATGGGCTGGGGGGGTGGGAGCCTGATTTGTCGGGACCTCTAGTTCACTGGGACCTGTCAGATCACGGGTTTGAAGCCTGGGGTTAAAGTCACCGGGGCATCGGTGACACAAACAGGGGAAACCCCCAGGATCTGGGAGACGGGACTCCCTGAGGAGGGAACTCGAACCCAAAATATCTGACCCACTGGAAAGAATTGTCACACTATCAGAGGAAAGTGGGTCACAGAGAGGGCAGGGTGATCGAATTGGACACAGAGAGAAAGGAGAGTGAGAGAAAGAAATGGAAAATGGTGAGAGAAAGAGAAACAGGAGAGAGAGAGAGGGGGGGCAGTGTGAGATTGTGAAATAGCTGCAATATTTGATTCTGGGGTGACAGGACATAATAAAAATGATCAGATTATCGAGCTCTGCAGCACTGTCACTTGTGGGATCTTGTTGTGCGTCAATTGCCCTAATGACATCGTTGCAGGCAGTGAGTGGTTTTAATCAGCCAACCCGTCATTTCAAGAACTTTTCAACATGAAAACTCAACTTGTGTTTGTGTTTGGATATTCCTGAGAAATTGTCTGTCTCACTGAGAGGGGAAAAGCCGGGATCTCGCTTCACTATCTCCCCGTGAAAGATTTTCCTGCTCAGCCTTCCCATTAATGCTGCCTCTTTCCTCCCAAAGGGATCTTCCTGGCCACTTGAGTATTTGAAAAGTGTGTGTTTGGGAGCAGGAAACCTTCAAACATGAGCTTCCTCCAGAGGGGGGGGGGGGGGAAACGCAGTCCTGAGGCCTGTTTGACAGGCCGCAGCCTGTTGGGCCCAGGTGAGTTTTGTCTGTGTATTACCCCGAGGTTTAATCTCCTCTCTCTGGGGAGGGGTCAGGGGTGCGGGCTGGCTTTTACCAGGACCTCTGCTCAACCGGGTCTTGTTGGATTGCGGCCTTATCGTTTTTGAACAGGTTTGAAGCCTGGGGCTAAGGTAACTGGGGCCTTGGGATTTGACACAAATACGTCAACCCTTAACCAGCATCACCCACGATGTGTGTGGGGTTAGATTGCTGCTTGTGGGATCTCACTGTGTGTACGTGGTTATTAATGTTTGAAGCCTCAGGCCAACCGCTCTGCGGGGATGTCTGTGTATTTCAATGTCACTGTAATGGCCAGCAATTCATTCATTCATTCTGCAATAATTAAACTGAACCAGGGTCACATGGGAGATTTGGGAAGGCAGAGAGCTGTGGGATCTTGCTGTGCTTTTGGTGCCACTTTTGTATTTTATTTCAATTTGATTTGTTTGTATTTCTCAGTGTGTTCCCCCCCCCCACCCCCCCAACCCTGGGGGTGAGGAGGAGATTGGATCCAGGAGCTGAAGCTCAGGACGACGCAGAGACAGAGAGAATTAAATCACGTCTGCCACAAGGAATCCACAGACACACACAGACACACACAGACACCGGTGATCTTTATATTTCAATGATGGAGATGCCAGTGTCGGACTGGGACAAAAGCTCGTGGTGTGTGACGTTTAACGTTATATATTGATATATAGAGACACGGGGGGGGGGGAGGAGGGGCTTAACGTTATATATCTATGTATATAGACACAGAGGGGAGGAGGGGCTTATGTGTTTTGGGGGGCATTTATTTGAGGGTCCTGCTGTATTTGGATGGAGAAAGAAAACTGCATTGGGGGAAATGCGTGGGGGGCGGATTTGCGTGGTTCATGCTGTGTCTGGAATATATAGAGACACGGGGGGAGGAGGGGCTTATGTGTTTTTGGGGGGCATTTATGTGAGGGTCCTGCTGTATTTGGATGGAGAAAGAACACTGCATGGGGGACATGCGTGGTGGGGGACATGCGTGGGGGGGACATGCTTGGGGGGACATGCGTGGGGGGGACATGCGTGGGGGGGGGACATGCGTGGTGGGGGGACATGCGTGGAGGGGACATGCGTGGAGGGGGACATGCGTGGGGGGGAAATGCATGGGGGGGGACATGCGTGGGGGGGGAATGCGTGGGGGGGAATGCGTGGGGGGACATGCTCTATACAACAATGTATATGGTATATTGTATGTACTGTATAATACAAAACCTGAAATAGCTCAGCCATTGATTTGTGGATTTGCAGTGTTGCCCTTCCCTTCCCTGAGGACCAGGACTTGGGGCTGAGTCTGTCTCTCTCCAGCTGAGCTTCTCCAACACAAAGACACAAAACAACATTGGTCACTCTGCTGCTCGGCACGCTTTAATCAATATTTTTATTGGTTACAAATGGAAGTGATGGATACAGTCAGTGGGATGGTGCCTTTTCTCACTGGCCCCTGAGTTGTGAGAAACATTGAAATGTTTCCCTGTAACCCCCCTGTGGGATAAGGATGGACAAACCAGCGCTACCCTCAGTCTGTTACCATAGCGACAGGCTGCTCCATCGCTGAAACACGAACTGAAATGAGAAAATCCCGGATGGATTGATTAATGAGGGAATTTGATTGATGGATGGATTTGGGTGAAGGGATATTTCAGCACTTTCTTCAGCTGCTGCCTGAACTTAGTCTGGGTCACGGCATAAATCACGGTGTTTGTGCAGCAACTGAGGAGCTGCAGCATGAAGCCCAATTCCTGCACAAAGGCATGGAGGTACAGAGGGGAATACCCAGTATTCCGCATCCGTGTCCATATAGAAAACAGCATTAACATTGACCATAACAGGATGAAATTCGCCGAGATCACAAACAGTAAAATGATGGATTTTTTTCGGTTTCTCATTTCAGTGTCAGACTGAGCGTCCCCATTGGTGTGAGCGCGGAGTCTCCTGCGGGCTCTGCTGGTCACTAAAATGTGTCTGACGGTGAGAACATTGAGCAGCAGAATCAGGAGAAATGGGACACACGGGGTTAGAATGTGGTGGAGGAACTCGATTGTGACCCAGACAATGGAGGATACAACAGCGACTGTTACATCACAAAACCAGGGGAGGTTCACCAGCCGATACCGAGCCTTGAACATAAAATACCAGAAAATGTTCTTTAAACAGCTCAGCACAGTCACTGCTCCCAGAACCACAGCCGCCGTTTTCTCACTGCAATATTTACTTTTCAGCTTCTGGCAACAAATGGCCACAAACCGATCAAAGGTGAAAGTGACGGTGAACCAGACAGAGCAGTCAGTGGCTGCATAAAGCAGGACGGCGTGGATATTACACACGGGGACGGAGAACATCAGGAAATAAAACTGTTCCTTATAAACAATCGGAATGTGTCTCAGGATCAGGTCGAGGATAATGACCAGGAGATCCGCCGCTGCCATGGCCCCCAGGTAACATCTGACACATGGAGACAATCCACAATCTTTATAAAGCAGGATGTAGATGGTCACAACGTTAACTGTGAGGAAGGAAAACAAACCCATTATCCATCAGCCTGGAGGCAAAGGGACCGGTTTGATCGGCGACCCAGTGAGATTTTCAAAGCTGTCCCTGTATTCAGGGATTTATTAAAATAATTGGAGCTGGAATAACAAATGGGAAGGTCGGAATTACTGACAAAAATGTGACAGAAACCACAAGAAACCCTCCCTCCCCAAACACACAGAGACACATCCATAAGGACAGATGGTTTCTAGAACATTCCCACACTCTCGATCACTCGAGAGCAGACACAGGTCACTCCTTCCCAGTTCCTAATACGGAGGGTGGAAATGTTGCTGTCCTGAAGGATTCTCTCCCAGTTTCCTGAAGACAAACAGAGTTTGGGAATTTCTGTATTTTGATCTAAATTGTGGTCGATCCTTTGTCGTGGAGAAATGTAAACGCAGGGAAAACGTATTCATCCCTTTAACTGCCTGAGGATCCTTCTCCCTGGAACGGGATCTCTTCCCTCGGGATCTTATCGTTTGTTCAATTCACTGACGTCCGGCCGTTCACAAACAATGTCAGGGACAGAACGTTCCGGGGAATATCAGTTATAGAATGTTGGTGACAGAACGTTCCGGGGAATGTCAGTTATAGAATGTCAGGGACAGAACGTTCTGGGGAATGGCAGTTATAGAATGTTGGAGACAGAACGTTCCGGGGAATGTCAGTTATAGAATGTCGGGGACAGAACGTTCCGAGGAATGTCAGTTATAGAATGTCGGGGACAGAAGGTTCCAGGGAACTCCTTGACCTATCCATGACATTTTCCCCCTACCCACCCCACCAACATGATGTACTGTACCTGGACACACTGTAACATTAATAGGGTGAGACACGGAGGGTCCAATGATAGGAATGGGAACTAAAGGAATTGCCAGATCAGCTGAAATGGTGAGATATATCACAATCTCAATCCACCTCCCAGAACCAGCCCAGACACCATACACCCAGAGGAGATATCTGTTCACCGTGGAACACTGTACAGGCCAGGCCAGTGTCCTGCTCAGTACAACCCAGCAATCTGTCCAGATTAATCCATTACACTGGTCAATACAACCCAGCAATCTGGCCAGAGTGGAACACTGCACCGATCAGATCAGGGCATTGATCTATCAACCCGGACTAGATATCTGTCCAGGAAGGGGAGCTGTGCAGACCACAGCAGTGCATTGATCTATAAACCCGGACTAGATATCTGTCCAGGACGGGGAGCTGTGTTTACCACAGCAGTGCATTGATCTATAAACCCGGACTAGATATCTGTCCAGGACGGGGAGCTGTGCAGACCACAGCAGTGAATTGATCTATAAACCCGGACTAGATATCTGTCCAGGACGGGGAGCTCTGTAGACCACAGCAGTGAATTGATCTATAAACCCGGACTAGATATCTGTCCAGGAAGGGGAGCTGTGCAGACCACAGCAGTGCATTGATCTACAAACCCAGACTAGATATCTATCCAGGACGGGGAGCTGTGCAGACCACAGCAGGGCACTAATGTGTGAACCTGAAACAAATATCCATCCAGTATGGGGAGCTGCACAAACCATATCATTGCAGTATCTATAAACCTCAACCAGACAGTCTGACCAGCTCAGCGACATGTGCAGTGATCACCCGTGAATTAATCTGTAACCCAGGAGCAGTTACCCTCCCAGCATGTAGGACTGTGTACACCACCCCAGTACATTGATCTGTAAACCAGGAGCAGTTACATTCCCCGCATGTAGGACTGTGTACACCACCCCAGTGTAATGATCTGTAACCCAGGAGCAGTTACCCTCCCAGCATGTAGGACTGTGTACACCACCCCAGTACATTGATCTGTAAACCAGGAGCAGTTACCCTCCCAGCATGTAGGGCTGTGTACCCCACCCCAATACATTGATCTGTAACCCAGGAGCAGTTACCCTCCCAGCATGTAGGACTGTGTACCCCACCCCAGTACATTGATCTGTAACCTAGGAGCAGTTACCCTCCCAGCATGTAGGACTGTGTACCCCACCCCAGTGCATTGATCTGTAACCTAGGAGCAGTTACCCTCCCAGCATGTAGGACTGTGTACACCACCCCAGTGCATTGATCTGTAACCCAGGAGCAGTTACCCTCCCAGCATGTAGGACTGTGTACACCACCCCAGTGCATTGATCTGTAACCTAGGAGCAGTTACCCTCCCAGCATGTAGGACTGTGTACCCCACCCCAGTGCATTGATCTGTAACCTAGGAGCAGTTACCCTCCCAGCATGTAGGACTGTGTACACCACCCCAGTGCATTGATCTGTAACCCAGGAGCAGTTACCCTCCCAGCATGTAGGACTGTGTACACCACCCCAGTACATTGATCTGTAACCTAGGAGCAGTTACCCTCCCAGCATGTAGGACTGTGTACTCCATCCCAGTGCATTGATCTGTAACCCAGGAGCAGTTACCCTCCCAGCATGTAGGACTGTGTACCCCACCCCAGTGCATTGAACTGTAACCCAGGAGCAGTTACCCTCCCAGCATGTAGGACAGTGTACCCCACCCTAGTACATTGATCTGTAACCCAGGAGCAGTTACCCTCCCAGCATGTAGGACTGTGTACACCACCCCAGTGCATTCCTCAATAACACTGTATTAGATCCCTGTCCAGTGTGGGGAAACTTGCAGCCCGTTCTGGAAGTGTCAGGATGTTCAGCTTCCACCCATTTACAGCTCCATATCTCCATTGTTGCCCTGACAAGGGGGCGCTGTGGGTGTGAACCATCACTGCCAGGGAGACCAGGCGGGGGAATCAGTTTAAATATCATCACATGGGAGGGGCTTGGTGTATTGACAGAGAAGGGGGAGACTGAGAGACAGTGTCATGGAAGGATGTGTTCCCAGGTTGCAGAATACTGAAATGGAGACACTTCGATAACATCCTGTAACATGAGCCTGTCTTCCCAGGAAAAATGGGAAAATGGGATATTGTTGTGAGGTCAGATGATGGAGAGTTTTGGATGAGCATTTGTTCCACAGCTTTGTAAATGGTGTCCTTCATGGCTGGAGGTGCACCCCATCACCCAGATGCTCCTGGATATTCCGTGATCCCTGGCACTGGGGCCATCTTTAAAAGCCCATTGGGCACACGATTGAGCTTTCTCAGTTTGGAGCTGCCCTGGACAGTTTACCCCGAGCATGGCAGATAAGGGACAATTACACTATGGTTTGTCAACAGGGGCACGGAGGGCCTGGTGGCTGTGCTAGTACAGAGGGGGACCATTCTCTTCCCAGAGGGGGCGACACCACCAGACCCACCGAGCATGGTCTGAGCTCACCACCCAGCTCAGTGCAGTATCTGTGGTCTGAAGAAATGTCCAGCAATACAGCACAAACATCAAT
This sequence comes from Chiloscyllium punctatum, assembly GCF_047496795.1. NCBI lineage: Eukaryota > Metazoa > Chordata > Chondrichthyes > Orectolobiformes > Hemiscylliidae > Chiloscyllium > Chiloscyllium punctatum. Next base: position 20,517,350 of record NC_092751.1, read on the forward strand.
AACCTTCCCCGCTCTGTCAGGATAAGGGTCACTGTATTCTCTCTGCTCCCAAACACTCACTGTATATCTGTTATAGCACCGACCCCCGAACAAGGCTCATGGTCCAACACTGTCATTGCTGCATGAAGCACCATCCCTCTCTCTCTCTGTCTCTGTCTCTGTCTCTCTCTCTCCCCCTCTCTCTATCCCCCTCCCTCCACTTCACCCCCACACTAATAACACTACATGAATACAACACTGTGGACTGGCTCCCTCCAGACACCTCACCATGCCCCCCTCCCCACCTACACCAGCACTAACAGCAGGACCACCCACTCCCACCCTCACTCTCTCCCTCCCTTTCTCCCATTCCAGGAGAAACAGCCTGGAATAGGTCAGAAATGGCCAAGCCAGGTGGTGGAGTGCCCGATATCCGTTCCCTCACCCCCCCCCCCCGCCATGTGGGGAGGACCCTGGTAGGAGCCGGAGACGACAGGGACGCTTCATGTGGAGATTCTGAAACATCCACGTCCCACCGACCGAGTAAGGAGCAATGTTCAGTGAAGGGCAATTCTCACTTTAAACCCACTGGCAGCTCCGGTTCCCCCCGGCACGACTTAGAAGCTGTGGCCCTGATGCCATCTCCCTTTTGTGTCGAGCTGGTACAAATGGAATCCCCACGGTCTCGGTGGGCAGGAGGGTGGGCTCACATCACATCGTCACCACCACTTCCCAGGAAGGGAGCACCGAGACTGCCTCCTACACCTCCCCCAATAAACAGCTCAGATACTGAAACTAAGTTGTGAGAGTTACTGCTCTCCCCACTTGTCCTGACATCTTCAACAATCTGTGCTCATATACACCCAGCGCTCTCTGCTCCTGCAGCCCCTTTATAATGGCACAGTCTGTTTTAAATTGTCTTTCATTGTCTTTCCTACCAAAGTGTATCACCTCAAACTGCTCTGCACTGATCCTCATCTGCCAGAAACTGAACACTGCAGCAACGTGTGATTGTCCTGTTAGAATTCCACACTCTCCTCCATAGACTTCAGATCACTTCCAGGTTCGGTGCCACCTACAAACATTGAGATTGTTATAGTGTCACAGTCCCCATGAAACAACTGAAATCCTGCCCCACATACATGAGTGTGAGTAAGTGAAATACTGATATATTCCTATGGACAGAGTCGAATAATGACATGCTGTCAATGGAGCAACAAAAGTCCTGACACACACCAGACGGAGCGAATGAAATATTGACAAACCACAGAACAAGAGAAATCGGATAGGTCCCACTTATCGATATTCATCAGGGTATAATGTGATGAAGTTGGAACAGAGAGGGAATACTATTCTAAACTGAGAGCTTACAAGCACCTGTGGTATGAGAGGATAGAAAACCCAGAAACAGTATATTGCTATAGAGCTGGAGTCGGGTAATAAGAAGTTAAGAGATAGAGGGTCCCAGAGTTGTGAATAGTTCATGTAAAATGTTCACTTTCAGAGTGAAAAAAATAAATTGATGATTTTATTTAAACAGTAGAATTTGGCAGATCTGTCCCGCATATTTTAACAGTTTACGAGACGAATTGAGTATTTCTTTTTGTTTCATTTAAATTACCAGATGAGCTTCACGCAGTGCCCTCACCATTCCCGTGTGTGTATCTGTGTGTCTCTGTGTGGGGCAGGTCTGCCAGTCTCTGTGGTGCTTAAAGTGATGCAATGCCACCCTCTGCTGGCCTCCCCACGCCACTGCACAGGCATTGGCAGAGGGTGAAAACCAACAGGGATTCATTCAGAGAGGAGGGGGCAGAGGGCAGCTGCTCACAGCACCATCCAAACTGATGTCCTATCCATGGACTGATCTAAATGTCCTTTAAACGTTGTAACTGTACCTGCTTTCACCACTTCCTCTGGAAGTTCATTCCACACACAAGCCATCTTCTGTCTAACATAATTACCTCTCATGAATTTCGTAAATCTTTTTTCCTCGCACCTTAAAAATCCCTCAGTTTTGAATCCTCAACCCTAGATAAAAGACATCTATTTAACCCTCATTATTTTATAAACCTGTGCAAAGTTACCCTTTAATCTCATATTCTTCAGTGAAAAATTTCCCAGTCGATCCAGTCTCTCCTTAGAGCTCACTCCCTCCTTTCCCACCAACATCCAGGTTATTCTCTTCTCAATCCTCTCCAGCTTAATAATATCAACGTCAGTAATATCAAAGTGAATAGTCAAGGTATTTTCTAAGGATACGCGGAGCCCAAAACTAGAGGACATAGGCTTAAGGTGAGAGGGGAAATATTAAGTGACCTAAGGGGCAGCTTTTTCAGGCAGAGGGTGGTGTGCCTATGGAATGAGCGGGCAGGATGACCAGACTAGACACAGTATTCCAGAAGAGGTCTCAGCAATATCCTGTACAACCACAACATGACATCCCAATTCCGATACTCAAAGGTCTGTCCTATGAAGACATGTGTGTTAAACACCTTCTTAACCACACTATGTATATGAGATGCAAATTTTAAAGAATTAAACCTGCGGGCCTAGGTTTCTGTACTACAGCACTGCCAAAGGCCCTACTTTTAATTGAAAAGGTCCTGCTGTCGTTTGATTTATCAAACCCAATACCTCGCATTAATCCAAACGAAACTCCATCAGCCACGCCTCAGCCCAGTGTGTGATATTACTGCCACCTCCCCCTCCCACTTCAATTTTAAAATGCCCATCCCTCTCCAGGAGGCCTGCACACTCCGGCCTTGATTTTCACAAAGACCCTGAGCTTGGGTTGCCTTGTGTGGTTAGGGGGAGGAGGGACAGATTGCAGACACAGTCAGTGGGGAGGAGAGGCTGGACAGTAATCTGCGGCCTGGTGTCATTTCATGGTTTTAGGAAAAGGGGAGTCACACGTGAGAGTTGGGTAAGAGTGATCGGTGTTTTGGGGCCAGAAATTAAGCTCTTCCTTCGTCTCTGGTGTTCAGTAATAAATATCTATTTGAGACCCTTCATTGGGCAGAGTGTGTCTGCAGGATTTCTTTCCTTAATATTGCATACTACAGATAATAGCACTTAAAGATGGTCATAGTTAATTTCAATGGCATAGCATATACACTCAATATCCTACAGTTGAGACAAATATCTTGCATTTGTTTAACAATACAAAGTGTTGTTTGTAATTCAGTAATGGGAACCTGATTATAATAAATCCACATCAAGCTGAAAGTGGGCACTAAAATATGACCCAAAATCTGGGTATGGTAGTGCAGTGGGTAGTGTCCCTGTCTCTGAGCCAGGGCTCTGGATTTGATTCCAATTCCTGAACTTGTGTGGTAGTGTTCCTAGCTCTGGACTAGAAGTTCTGGATTCAAGTTGTGCCTGTTGCAGAGGTATGTCCCAGCATGTCAGGACAGTCTGATGAACAAACACACAGGAGAATACTGTTACAGCTTTATGGGTATTGTTGAGTGATGCTAGTGTCCCTACCTCCGGGCACAAAGGTCTAGGTGTAAAGTCCACAGAAGTGTCTCAGGATATATCTGAACAAACTGATTAAAGTGGATTTAGATTGTGACTGGATGGAGAAGGAAGAGGTGTCAGTATGGCACTTCAGAATTTAGGCCCAGAATGACTGAAAGTTCAGCCATTCGTGTTGATTGGGGTCGCATTTTGCAGCCGTAAAGGTTTATAAAATCAAAATGGCCATAGATAGGGTGAGTAGTCAGGGGTTTTTCCCCAGGTTAAAACTAGAGGGCTTTGGTGGAAAGTGAGAGGGGAAAGATTTTGAGGAGGCCTAAAGGGCACCATTTCACACAGAGGGTGGTGTGTGTATGGAATGAGCTGCCAGAGGAAGTGGTGGAGGCTGGTACAACTACAGCATCTAGGTACTGAGAGACCTGGCGAGCTTTTCCAGCAATTTCTGTATTTCTTTAAAACAATGCATTCAGTTTAACACAGGTATTCTGAATAAGTTAAACATTTTTATTTTCTAATGACGCAGGGACATATAAATATATCTTCAAATTGACTGAGATCATTTTCTGCGAAGGATATGGCTCTGTGTGTGACAGCAGCAATGATGCACCTACATGGAGCAGGGAATGTGATGGAGACACAGTTTGGACAATGTACAAGGAGACCTCACATGGTCCAGTTTGGGAGAGGATGACATTACTGTGTGATTCAACTCAGAGAGGCAGAAAATGTAATCTGCCTGAGAAGGATTGGCCTATTGCACTCTCTCTCCTTCATTGTTCCTCATCACAGCAATGTGTGCGAGCTAAAAAAAACCCTCTACAGTCATCGTTACCGTTCTTATTTTTATGGAATCCCTGCAGTGTGAAAACATGCCCTTCGACCCAGCAAGTCCATACCAACCTTCCGAACCCATTCCCCTAAATTTACCTCTGACTATTGCACATAACCTAGAAATCCCTGAACACTACGGACAATTTAGCATGACCAATCCACCGAACCTACACAGTTTGTGGTAGGAAACTGGATCACCCATTAGAAGCTCACACAGACAAGGGGAGAATGTGCAAACTCCACACAGATAGTCACGCAAGGCTGGATTCGCCCCCAAATCCCTGGTGCTGTGAGGCAGCAGTGCTCACCACTGTACTACCCTTTGGATGATCCCGAACCAGAATTCACTGGAATCTCCTCACTGCCTAAAGCAAAGGGAATTCAGCCAAATCTAAACTCTCCCAGGATGAAATCCCATTGCTAGCAGCTGTGTGAGTACAATATCTTCAGAAGCAGAATAACGTTTTGGACAATCTCACAATTTTTCCTTTGTCACGAGTTTCAATAATAGCTGGACCAAGTTATTTCAAGTTAAAATTGCAGAGATTTTGTGTGTGTGTGTGTGTGTGTGTGTGTGTGTGTGTGTGTGTGTGTCAGCATTTTTAGAAAGGGAAATATTGATTATATAATTGCAATACCGAAACAGTTTGCTATTCATCTTTCCATCATAGTTTGAGTAACATTGCTCTGGATCATCAACGTGTTGTTTTAGCAGATTAAATAAACTAGCCTGACTTGTTCCTAAAACTGACCCTGACCCAGTCTGAGACCGATATCATCGGCCATATCACCAACCTGGTCACATTTAACATTTGTTTTGAGCAGTGGAGTAGTGGGACAGGAAAAGGAAACAGTGACCCAAAAAGCTGGGGAACTATAGACCGGTGAGCCTGATGTCAGTGGTGGGTAAGTTGTTGGAGGGGATTCTGAGGGACAGGATTTACATACATTTGGGAAGGCAAGGGCTGATCGGAGGAGACAACGAAGCTTTATGCATGGGAAATCATGTCTCATTAATTTGGTTGCGTTTTTTGAAGAGGTGACAAAGACGATTGATGAAGGCAATTTGGTAGACATTGTCTATATGGACTTCAGCATGGTGTTCATTTAAAGAACAAAGACCAAAGAAAATTGACAGCCCAGGAACAGGCCCTTTGCCCTCCAAGCCTGAACCGATCCAAATGTACTGTCTAAATCAGTCGTTCCATTCCTAAGCATCTGTCTTCCTCTGCTCCCCACCTCCTCATGCATCTGTCCAGACGCATCTTAAATGAATCGACCGTGCCTGCCTCCACCCCCTCTGCTAGCAACGTGTTCCAAATGCCCACCACCCTCTGTGTGAAGTACTTACCGCGTGTATCCCCCTTAAACTTTCCACCTCTCACTTTGAAAGCACGACCTCTCGTTATTGAATCCTTCACCCTGGGAAAAAGCTTGTCTCTATCCACCCTGTCTATACCCTTCATGATTTTGGAAACCTCAATCAGGTCCCCCCCCAATCTCCTTTTATCTAGTGAAAATAAACCTAACCTACTCAGCCTTCCTTCACAGCTAGTATTTCATCCTGATTGGTAGACAGATTAGTAAGTTTCAGTCACATAAGATAGTCACAAATGGCGTGAAGGAAGAGGGATATTTTTCAGCCTGGAGGCTTGTGACCAGCAGTGTGCTGCAAGTATCAGTACTGAGTTCACTGCATTTCATCATTTATGTAAAGGATTTAGATGTGAATATTGGGGCAATAGTTAGTACGTTTACAGATGACATCAGAAAGGTGGTGTAGTCGATTATCTCAGAGTACAACAAGACCACAATTAGATGAGACAAAGGGTCAAGTAGTAACAGATGAAGTTTAATTTAGAAAAATATGAAGCTTTGCATTTTGGGAAGGCAAATCAGGGCAGATATTATATACTTCATGGTCAGGCCCTGGGGCATGTTGTGAAACAAAGGGGCATAGGGCTGCAGGTTCATTGTTCCTTGAACGTGGAGTTGCAGGTAGACAGAGTGGTGCAGAACACATTTGGCACATTTGCCTTAATCAGTCAGAGCATTGAGTATAGGAGTTGTGGTGGTATGTTGCATCTGTACAGGATGTTGGTGAGGTCACTTTAAGAATACTGCATACAACTCGGTTTTCTGCAGAAATGACTTACACGGATGTTCCAGGACTGGAGGCTTGAGCTAAAGGGAGGCTGGTTAGGTTGAGGTGTTTCCCCATGGAGTGTCAGAGGCTTAGGGGTGACATTATAGAGGTTTATAAAACCATCAGGTGCATGGATATTCTGAACAGCCACGTTCTGCTCTCCAGGATTGGGGAGTCCAGAACAAGAGGGCAGAGGTTGAAGGTGAGAGGGCGAATAATTTAGAAGGGACCTGAAGGTAAATGTTTCACACAGAGAGTGGTGTGTGTACAGAAAGTGCTGTCAGAGGAAGTAGTGAAGGTGGTTACAATCGCACATTTAAAAAGTATCTGAAAGAAGAGGGATATTTACCAAATGCTGGCAAATGGGACTGGATCGGATTTGATATCTGATCGGAGTGAACAGATTGGACTAACTGGTCTGTTTCCATTCTGCATGACTCTCTGATTCTATAAGAGGGATGATGAAAAATTCTGTAAGGTCCTTTCAAGTCGTACTTCTCTTCTCTGGAAGTTTATCATGCCTCTATGTTTACATTGATTGAAAGCTGCATTAGTGAAATATTTGACAAAGAAGTGAGTCACGGATAATGGGATACAGACAGGAAAGTGGGGCTGAGACCCCAATCTGATCAGCCAGAATCTTACTGCCTGGTGGAGAAGGCTCAAAGTATCTAATGACCCACTCCTGCTCCTCAGTCCAATGTTCCTGTGTTCCATTCAGCCCCTCAAATCTGCTAGACAGGAACAGTTGGAGGCCACTTGCTCCTATAACCTGTTGCACAGAAACAGAGGAGACCATTCAGTCCCTCAAGACTGTCCCACATGCTTTGAGGTGATTTGGGAAATGTAATTGGAAAATCCAGGCTGGGTATGAAAGAGGCCCCTCATCTTTCTTTAGAAAGCTTCCCCTATCTGCAGCTTGAGCTCCATTTGTTGATCATGTTGTAGACCCAGATTCACTGTGAAAACAGCCCACATACCTCACCCAGAGATGGCTCACAAAATCACCTGGTCTCCCTGACTGCAATATGCAATACCAGAACATTCATAAAAATAACACTCACTAACATTCCAATAACAGAATGTGAGAGCATCAGAAACAGCGGCATGTCGTTCACTCCCCAAACGTGCCTTGCCCTTCACGAAGATCATGGCTGATCTGCTTCTGGCCTCAAATCCTCTTTCATACCCAATTCTTCATAGCCCTCACCTCTCTGACAGGTCAATATCCATCTACCTCCTCTTCAAATACTTTCAGTCATCTCGCTCCCCGAACACTCTTGAGAAGAGAAATCCTGACATTCAATCCCACCTGTTTGAAGAAAACACTTGCTGCTCCTATATCATGGTTTATTGATATGAACAAAAGAGGTTGAGACAAGGTTGCCGGTAAAAATGACTGGCCCTGATATCAAGACAATGGTTGACTTCTGTTGACATCAAGGAGCTGAACTTAATGGGAATCAGAGTACCCTCTCCAGTGTTTGGGGTCAAACCTGGCACAAAGGAAGATGTTCACCATCTCAGTCCTGGGTCACCTCTGTGGGAGATCCTCAGGGTAGCTTCCTCTTCACAAACATCTTCAGCTGCTTCATCAATGTCTCCCCGCCCCCACCTTCCCCACCATAAGATCAGAAGTGGGGATGGTCACTGAAGGTTCCACAATGTTCAGAACGTTTTGTCCCCCATCAGCTCCTGAACTGGTCTGTGTCCATGTGCAACAAGACCCAGACTCCATTCAGGCGTGTGCTATTAAAGTATCAGTAACAATCATGTAACAGCACTGCCTGACACTGCACATTGCCACAGTAAAACAAGAGTTCATTCAGCACCTCACACTGGTTTCACGGGAATATGAGGAAGCCATTCAGCCCATTGACATTATTGGAGAAGAACAGGGATAGCCCATTCAGTGCCTCCAGCTTATTACTCAGGAAGAGAAGGAGTCTAGTGTGATGGACTAGAGCCCCTCGAAAATATTTGAAGGCAACATCCTAGACCTTTATGTTTTCTTAATTTAAAGGAAATGAAAAGTATCTGTTCCAGATGCAATGTGACTGGTCAAACTCCTCGGTGTGAAGCAAAATACCATGTATTTCAACATGAAAGAAGAAATAACACCACAGAAAGAGGAATTTAGAATAACGTAATTCTATTGGACAGCTTAACAGAATAATAGATCTAGGAACTATTACTAATGAACTGTTCCAATATAGGGAAATCCCATAAACACAGCCCTTGGCAAAAAGAAATATTCAGACACAGAATGTCACAAATATTTATCCAATCCAGGAATTAAAAACAGCATCAAGAGAAAATTCAGAGAGAGTAGCAGCCAGGAGACATTTACTGAAGCTTCCAACTCTGTGGAGACCCCAATAGTTTCTGATGTTACTGAGAAACCAAAACCCAGTGATCCTAATCTGTGAGAGCTGGCCACACCCATTCAGGCTGCATTAAAATAAACCCAAGGCCTCCCTCGCTGTTACTCAAGTGGTCTTAACTAACCAGCTTCGTAACGATCGTTCAATCTCTCTTAAAGGAAACCCGGACAAAATAACCTCTTAAAGCTGCAGCACCATCACACTTGTCAGTACATCGAGCTGTCAAACAGGAACCAGGGATAACCCAGTCAGTCCTTTGGCCCTGCCCAATTGGACAAGGAAGAAGCCAGTCAGTCCCTTGAGTCACTTATACAGGAACAGCAGGAGGCCATTCCCACCCCAATACACTTACACGGGGGCAGAATGAGGAAATTGATTCTGATTCCTGATGAATGTCTTATGCCCAAAACGTCGATTCTCCTGCTTCAAGGATGCTGTCTGACCCGCTGTGCTTTTCCAGCAATCGACTCTCTTCTCTGATCTCCAGCATCGGCAGTCTTAAGTGTTTCCTGAATGATGCTCTAACATGATGAACAAGTGGAGCAGAGGCTGCACAGACAGAGTGCTCCACGATGTTCCTCTTGGCTCTGTTGCTTATGATACACACGTGGGACTTTAACGTGGTTTTCAAGAGGTGAGCAGGGAAGCCATATGTCTTGTGCGAAGTCTCAAGAAGGCATCTTTCATCTCTGAGAAGGCAGTCTGGTGTTCTCTATGTAGGGTGGAAGCTGGTGGGAATGTCTACCTGTTTCAGATGGAAGGTATTGTGGCTGCTGTTGGGGATTGTGAGCAATCTGACGTTCAGTACACGGTTCACACGCCGACTGCACAATAACGTGGGGAGAGTTAATTTAGGCATATAAACTATTAGAAAGGTCACGTTAGACTGATGAATTGACTCTCTAAGATCAAATAATGATGATCTTGTTCATGTTGACCTTGTCTAGTGCATGTCCTGTTCAGTGTAACCTGTATGCCTTACTCTGTCCAAGTCTATTTCCACCCTATGATCTGTCTGGCCATGCTTACTATGATCTTCCTCCACTGCTCATAAACAAAGTGTTTCCCTGTACTGAGGTACACGTGACAATAAATCAAACCAATCAATCCTGGGTAAATTATGGAATTTCTCTCCCTGTCAATGTCTCTTTTGGAAATAAGTGATCGCTGCCACTCCTCGTGTTTCAGCATCACCATTTCTTCGTCTCTCACAGCTCTACAGATTAAACATTCAGCTTATTCACTCTATCCTCATGTTACCATCACCCGTGTCTGTGGTAAGGAGATCATTCCTTAAAAAGGAGATCAAATCTGTAGAGAGTGCCCCAATGCTCTCTCAGCAAGGCTCTACAACAGCAGGAAGATGGCTTTACTTATGTACTCTGATCATCTTACAATGAAGGGCAGCGTACCATTGACTGCACCCATTACTTACACAGGGTTTGATTCGGAGCAGTCAGCATAGACTTGTGAGTGGGAGATCATGCATCCCAAATTTCTTAGAGTCCTTTGGTGAAGTGACCAAGAAGGTTAATGAGGGCAGAGCGGTAAATGTAGTCTCTTTGGATTTCAGTATGTCCTATGATAAGTTTCCACATGGCAGGCTGCTCAGGAAGGTTCAATCACGTAGAATACTGGGGGAACTGGCCAATTGGATACACAGTTGGGTTGATGGTAGGAAGCTTGTTAGACTGGAGGTTGGGTCCATAGCTTTTTGTTATCTCTGATTTGGATGAGAATATACAAGGCATGATTTGTAAGTTTGCAGATGACACTAAAATAAATGGCAGCATGATCAGTGAGGACATTTATCAGAAATTGCAGCAGGACCTTAATCAGGTGGGGAAGTGGGCTGAGAAATGGCAAATGGAATTTAATATAGAAGTGTGAGGTCTTGCAGTTTGGAATCTCAAATCAAGGTAGGAGTTTCACAGTGAATGGGCGGGCCTTAAGGGGTGTAGTGGGCAGAGAGACCTTGGAATTCAGGTGCACGGTTCACTGAGAGTGGAGTCACAGGTAGACAGGGCAGTGAAGAAGGCTTTTGACACACTGGCCTTCGTCAGGCAGGACATTGAGTATAGAAGTTGGGAATTTATGTTGCAGTTACGCAGGACTTTGGTAAGGCCGCACTTGGAGGATTGTGTTCAGTTTTGTCAACTTGTTATAGGGGGGATATAATGTAATTAGAAAGAGTGCAGAAGAAATTTACAAGGACATTGCCAGGACCCAATGGTCCGAGTTATAGGGAGAGGTTGGACAAGCTTTGACCTTTTCTTTAGAGTGTAGGAGACTGAGGGGTGACCTTATAGAGCTCTATAAGATCATGAGGGATATGGATATGGTGAATGCTCTCAGTCTTTTCCAAAGTTTAGAGAATCGAGGAGGAATGGGGATCAGTTTCAGGTTAAAGGGAAAGGAATAAAAGGGAACCTGAGGGACCATTTATTTACATAAATGGCTGGTACTTGGATGAGCTGCCAGAAGATGTGCCTGAGGGGGATGCATTAACAACGTTTCAAAAGCATTTGGATAAATATGTCGATAGGAAAGGATTAGAAGGATATGGGACAACTGCAGGGAAATGGGGTTAGTATGAATGTACATTTACAAGGTGGAGTCGAACCTCTTTGTTAATTAAAACCAAACACCCAGAAAAGCTGGCCTCACCTCGTAATCTGTTAACATATGAGTGATACAGATCTCCTACATTCCACTATTTAAACAAAAAATGGCAAGTTAGTTTCTTAACTTTAATAGTGAACACTAAACAAAAACTATTCGCAAATACAAGCCCCTCTTTTCTTTGCTACTTACTATCTGACTCCAACTCTGTAAAAAATATACTGTTCCAACAACCCACATATTAAACGTTACAATCTCAAGACCACACAGTCTCTATCTTCCCCGCTGTCTGCACTCTTTCAGCTGCTGATCTCCCTGGGTCATTTTTTTTTTAACTGCAAGTATGTTTTACATGAACATGTGTCTTTGATGGAGAGTGTTTGAGATGGTAAGTTAGCACTCCTGCTCTACAGCAGTTACTCTGCTGTTGGATGGCAGCAGCTCTCCCTCCAGTGTTCAAATGCTGGATTTATTTACTTCCAATGATACAATAATTCTCATAATTTGATTGATTTCCAGGTGTACGAACAATAATATTCAAATTCCATTGGCATCGGATATTCTGAGCATTATTTAAACTCTTTAATTGCATTTCAATTGCTGTCAAAAAAACAACCAAAACTGAGGCTTCCATTTCCCATCTAATTGTTACATTTGGAACAGTCTGACCTTTAGCTGGCATCTGTGGCTGTACTTTCGATTCAGCAAAACCCGTCCTATCTTAAAGTGAACAGACATTGATTAGCATCCAGACAGTAACTCACTCCGCGCTATCTGTTATTCTGTATACTAACCTCCTTGAACCCCTCAATTACATTCCAGGCTGTAACACACCCCAGAATATCTGTTATTCTGGATATAAACCACCCTGAACCCCTCAATTAGATTCCAGGCTGTAACTTCCTGTCAGGGTTGAAAGGGAAGGCTGGTAGTTATTGGGAATGCTGGCTGACTAAAGAAATTGAGGGTTTCGTTCAGAAAAAGAAGGAAGCATATGTCAGGTATAGACAGGATCGATCGAGTGAATCCTTAGAAGAGTAGAAAGGAAGTAGGAGTATACTTAAGAGGGAAATCAGGAGGGCAAAACGCGGACATGAGATAGCTTTGGAAAATAGAATTAAGGAGATTCCAAAGTGTTTTTACAAATATATTAAGACCAAAGTGTAACTAGGGAGAGAATAGGGCCCCTCTAAGATCAGTAAGGCGGCCTTCGTGTGGAGCCACAATAAATGGGAGAGATATTAAATGAATATTTTGCATCAGTACTTACTGTGGAAAAGGATATGGAAGATATAGACTGCAGGGAAATCGATGGTGACATCTTGCAAAATGTTGCAGATATACAGAGGAGAAAGTGCTGGATTTCTTGAAATGGTAAAAGGTGGATAAATCCCCAGGACCTGATCAGGTGTACCTGAGAACTCTGTGGGAAGCTAGAGAAGTGATTGCTGGGCCTCTTGCTGAGATATTTGTATCATCGATTGTCACAGGTGAGATGCTGGAAGACTGGAGGTTGGCAAACGTGGTGCCAATGTTTAAGAAGGGCGGTAAAGACAAGCCAGGGAACTATAAACCAGTGAGCCTGACCTCGGCAGTGGGAAAGTTGTTGGAGGGAATCCTGAGGGACAGGATGTACATGAATTTGGAAAGGCAAGGACTGATGCGGGATAGTTAACATGGCTTTGTGCGTGGGAAATCATGTCTCACAAACTTGATTGAGTTTTTTGAAGAAGTAAAAAAGAAGATTGATAAGGGCAAAGCAGTAGATGTGATCCATATGAACTTCAGTAAGGCATTCGACAAGGTTCCCCATGGCAGACTGATTAGCAAGGTTAGATGTCATGGAATACAGGGCGAAGTCGCCATTTACATACAGAACTGGCTCAAAGGTAGAAGACAGAGGGTGGTGGTGGAGGGTTGTTTTTCAGACTGGAGGCCTATGACCAGTGAAGTGCCACAAGGATCAGTGTTGGGCCCTCTACTTTTTGTCATTTACATAAATGATTTGGATGCGAGCATAAGAGGTACAGTTAGTAAGTTTACAGATGACACCAAAATTGCAGGTGTAGTGGACATCGAAGAGGGTTTCCTCAGATTATAACAGGATCTCGACCAGATGGGCCAATGGGCTGAGAAGTGACAGATGGAGTTTAATTCAGATAAATGCGAGGTGCTGCATTTTGGGAAAGCAAATCTTAGCAGGACTTCTCCATTTAATGGTAAGGTCCTAGGGTGTGTTGCTGAACAGAGAAACCTTGGAGTGCAGGTTCATAGCTCCTTGAAAGTGGAGTCGCAGGTAGATAGGATAGTGAAGAAGGCGTTTTGTATGCTTTCCTTTATTGGTCAGAGTACCGATTACAGGAGTTAGGAGGTCATGTTGCAGCTGTACAGGACATTGGTTAGGTCACTCTTGGAGTATTGCGTGCAATTCTGGTCTCCTTCCTGTCGGAAAGATGTTGTGAAACTTGAAAGGGTTCAGAAATGATTTGCAAGGATGTTGCCAGCGTTGGAGGATTGGAGCTACAGGGACAGGCTGAACAGTCTGGGGCTGTTTTCCCTGGAGTGTCGGAGGCTGAGGGGTGAACTTATCGAGGTTTACCCTGGGGTAAGGGAGTCCAGAACCACAGGGCATAAGTTTAGTTTGAGAGGGGAAAGATATGAAAGAGTCCTAAGGGACAACGTTTTCACGCAGAAGGTGGTACGTGTATGGAGTGAGCTGCTAGAGGAAGTGGTGGAGGCTGGTACAATTGCAACATTTAAGACGAATTTGGATGAGTATATGAATAAGAAGGGTTTGGAGGGACATGGGCCAGGTGCTGCCAGGTGGGACTAGATTGGGTTGGGATATCTGGTCGGCATTGTCAGGTTGGACCTAAGGGTTTGTTTCCATGCTGTACATCTCGATGATTCTATGACTCTATAACTCACTCCAGGCGACCTGTTATTCTGCATATAAACCACCCTGAAACCCTCGATTAGATTCCAGTTTGTAATTCACTCTGGGGTATCTGTTATTGTACACATAATCGTCCTGAATCCCTTCATAAAATTCCAATCTGTAACTGACTTCCAATTTTAAGGGACTCTGTACATTAGCCACTTCAATCGTTTGATTAGATTCCAGTCTGTATCATACTCCTGAGTATCTGTTATTCTGTATATTAACCATCCAATCCAAACCCTGCCAAATTTGTCCACAGTGTTCAGGGATGTGTAGCTGAGGTGCATTAGTCAGGGGTAAATGTGGGGAAGTGGATCTGGATGGGTTATTCTTCTGTGGATCAGTGTGGTCTTGTTGGGCTGAAGGGCTTGTTTCCCCACTGTCGGGATTATATGAATCACCCGGAACCCTCTCTATTAGATTCCAACGTGTAACTCACTTCCATGTACATGTGACTGGCATGTTTCAAAAACCCCCCAAAACCTTCAATTCTATTCCACTTCGATAAACACAAGGCGCTGCATTTTGAGAAAGCAAATTTGAGCAGGACTTATATCTTAATGGTCAAGTCCGAGGGAGAGTTGCTGAACCAAGAGACTTTGAAGTGCAGGTTCGTAGCTCCGTGAGAGTAGAGTGGCAGGTGGATAAGATAATGAAGGCAGCGTTTGGTATGCTTTCCTTTATTGGTCAGTGTTTTGAGTATAGACATTGAGAGGTCATGTTGTGGCTAGACTGGACATGGGTTAGGCCACTGTTGGAATATCGCATGCAATTCAGGTCTCCTTCCTATCGGAAGGATGTTGTGAAACTTGGAAGAGTTCATAAAAGATTTACATGGAGGATGCCAGGGTTAGAGGATTTGAGCCACAGGGAGAGGCTGTATAGGCTGGGGCTGTTTTCCCTGGAGTGTCGGAGGCTGAGGGGTGACCTTATCAAGGTTTATAAAATCATGACGGGCATGGATAGGATAAATAGACAAAGTCTTTTCCTTGGGGTGGGGAGTAAAGAACAAAAGGGTTTAGTGTGAGAGGTAATATGAAAGAGTCCTAAGGGGCAACTTGTTCACTCAGAGGGTGGTACATGAATGGAATGAACTGTCAGAGGAAGTGGTGGGGGCTGGTATAATTGCAACATTTAAAATGCAGTTCGATGGGTATATGAATGGGAAGGTTTGGAGGGAGATGGGCCAAGTGCTTGAAAAAGAGACTAGAGTAGGTTAGGATATCTGGTCGGCATGGTCGGGTTGGACCAAAGGGCCTGTTTCCATGCTGTACATCTCTATGACTGTATGACTCCGTGATTTTGTGACTCATTACTTGTTATCTGTTGTTCTGTATGTAAACCACCCGGAACCCCTCGATTACATCCCAGTCTGTAACTCACTCCTGGGTATCTCTTCTGCTGTGTGTAAACCCTAAACGCCTCAATTAGATTCCAGTCTGGAACTCACTCCTGGGGATCTGTTATTGGATCTGTGAAGTGATCCTTGTTGGATGTTAGGCCGAAGACAAGATAAACTAAATGGTCAAATGTTACATTGAGAGCAAGAACACAGAAAGCTCCTGGTTCATTTCTGTCCTGTTACATATCTCCAAGTTTCAAATTGGGGCTGAACTTCTGTCACAATGGGGAAAGTCTCAAAAGCTGTTTACTGTCCTGCATGAATGCATCATCATAACATGAATTCTCTTGCAAGATAGGAAATGGAGACAGCTCCTGGAAGGTGTCTGTATCTCTGTGTGTGTGATTCGGTGTGTCTGTGCATGTCTGTTTGTGTGTGATTTTGTGTGCGTATTCAATGGTTTATATATTTTCAAACTGCATTGATATTGCCAGTCTCTCCTGCTTTTCCTAATTTATACACACTCAATAGACAATAGACAAAGACAATAGGTGCAAGAGTAGGCCATTCAGCCCTTCGAGCCTGCACCGCTATTCAATATGATCATGGCTGATCATTCCTAATCAGTATCCTGTTCCTACCTTATCTCCATAACCCTTGATTCCACTATCTTTGAGAGCTCGATCCAACTCTTTCTTAAATGAATCCAAAGACTGGGCTTCAACGGCCCTCTGGGGCAGAGCATTCCGCACAGCCACCACTCTCTGGGTGAAGAAGTTTCTCCTCATCTCTGTCCTAAATGGTCTATCCCGTATTTTTAAGCTGTGTCCTCTGGTTCGGCACTCACCCCTCAGCGGAAGCATATTTCCTGCTGCCAGAATGTCCAATCCTTTCATCTTATACGTCTCAATCCGATTTCCTCTCAGTCTTCTAAACTCAAGGGTATACAAGCCCAGTCGCTTCAGTCTTTCAGTGTAAGGTAATCCCACCATCCCAGGAATTCACCTCGTGAACCTACGGTGCACTCCCTCAATAGCCAGAATGTCTTTCCTCAAATTTGGAGATCAGAACTGCACACAGTAGTCGTGTAGTTTTACTGATATAAAATGGTGGCTGTGGACAAATCTAAAACGTTTGCCTGACCGATTTGTGTCAGGAATACATTCAGCAAGGGAGAGGGGGCAACGTGTCAAAAGCCATTTCCATTCATTGATGCCAGCAGAGATAGGAAATGGAGACAGGTCTTTGAAGTTGAATAAAATGCAAATCCCAGAACCTTTTTACAGTGAACGCGGAGAGACAATGTGACATTCCAGTAAGGTCTGCCTTACTTTCCAAGCTCCTAATATATGAGAGAGACATACTATACAAAACCTGATAGAACTCAGCCACTGAATTGGAGATTTGCAGCGTTGAATCAGAATCCTGCCTGGCTAGGCCTCATCCCAAATTGAAGAGTTGTTCAAATTCCACACTGACCTTCTGTGGGTTCAAATTGTGTGTTATCTACAAATAAAAGAAAATAATGCACCTGCAATTGAACAAAGCTTTTCTGGAACTTTGTGTCTCTGTTGGTTGAAGTATCTTTCAACAGGATTGAATATAAATGAGACAGTGAGAGATAGGTAGCACTATAACCAGAATGTCAGTGCAGTATAAAAGGTATATTAATACTTTCAGTGTAAGGGGAAAACAGAGGAGGATAGTCCTCAAACAAGGAAAATTGGGAGTCAGTAAAGTTGTGTAGTTTGTGACTGCATTATGTTTATTTGAGTCAAGATTTGAAACCACTTGGCCAATAGTACACTTTATGACTCACTCCCAGTTACAAGTTATTTCACATAAAAAGGTTAACATATCCCTCGATTGGATTCCAGGCTGTAACTCCCTCCGGGCTATCTGTTATTCTGTACATAAACCATCCTAAATCCCTCGATTAGTTTCCAATCTGTAACACACTCCAGGCTATCTGTTATTCCGTATATAAACCACCCTGAACTCCTCGATTAGATTCCAGACTGTAACTCACTCCATGGCATCTGTTATTCTGTACATAAACCATCCTAAACCACTCGATTAGGTTCCAACCTGTAACACATTCCAGGCTACCTGTTATTCTGTTTATGAACAACCCTGAACCCCTCAATTGGATTCCAGGCTGTAACTCACTCTGGGCTATCTGTTATTCTGTATATAAACCACCCTGAACCCTGCAATTAGATTCCAGGCTGTAACTCACTGCGGGCTACCTGTTATTCTCTATATAAACCACCCTGAATCCCTCGATTAGATTCCAGATTGTAACTCAATCCGGGGTATCTGTTATTCGTATATAAACCACCCTGAACCCCTTGATTAGATTCCAGATTGTAACTCGCTCCGGGGTATCTGGTATTCTGTATATTAACCACCTGAACGCCTCGATTCGATTCCAGTCTGTAACTCACTCCGGGCTATCTGTTATTTTGTATATTAATCACCCTGAACCCATTGATTTGATTTCACTTCCTGACATGTTAAGCTTATGTATCCAACACAATCTAATCTCAATAATGATTAATGTATCACTGGTCCTCCTATCTGCTGGCACTACCATCATGTTAACTTTCTAATGTTTACGTACATGATCACCTGTAGCAGTGAGTCGCAGGTAGACAGGGTGGTGCTGAACACATTTGGCACATTTGCCTTAATCAGTCAGAGCATTGAGTATAGGAGTTGTGGTGGCAGATTGCATCTATACAGGATGTTGGTGAGGCCGCTTTAAGAATACTGCGTACAACTCGGTTTTCTGCAGAAATGACTTACACGGATGTTCCAGGACTGGAGGTTTGAGCTTTAGGGAGAGGCTAATTACGTTGAGGTGCTTCCCCCTGGAGTGTGAGAGGTTGAGAGGCAACATTATAGAGGTTTATAAAATCATCAGGGACATGGATATTCTGAACAGCCATGTTCTACTCCCAAGGATAGGGGAGTCCAGAACAAGACAGCAGAGGTTGGAGGGGAGAGGGCGAATGATTTAGAAGGGACGAGAAGGTAAATATTTCACACAGAGAGTGGTGTGTGGACAGAAAGTGCAGTCAGAGGAAGTGGTCAAGGCGGGTACAATCACAGGAGGAATATTGGCCAAATGCTGGCAAATGGGACTAAATCAGATTTGATATCTGATCGGAGTGAACAGATTGGACTAATGGGTCTGTTTCCATTCTGCATGACTCTCTGATTCTATAAGATGGATGATGAATAATTCTGAAAGGACTTTTCAAGTCGGAATTCTCTTCAGTGGAAGGTTATCGTGTCTCTATGTTCACATTGATTGAAAGCTGCGTTAGTTAAATATTTGACAAAGAAGTGCACAATGGGACGCAGACAGGAAAGTGGAGCTGAGACCACAACCTGATCAGCTACAATTTTAGTGCCTGGTGGAGAAGGCTCAAAGTATCTAATGACCCACTCCTGCTCCTCACTCCCATGTTTCTGTGTTCCATTCAGCCCCTCAAACAGGAGCAGTTGGAGGTTACTTACTCCTATAACCTGTTGCACAGAAACACAGGAGACATTTCAGCCCCTCAGTACTGTCCCACACGGTTTGAAGTGAATTGGGAAATGTAATTGGAAAACTCAGGCTTGGTATGAAAGAGGCCCCTCATCTCTCTTCACAGAGCTTCCCCTCTCTGCAACTTGTGCTTTATTTGTTGGTCATGTTGTACACTCAGATTCAATGTGAATACAGCCCCCATACCTCACTCAGGGATGGCTCACAAAATCCTCTGGTCGTCCCTGTCTGCAACATTCAATAACAGAACATTCATGAAAATAACACCCACTAACTTTCCAATAACAGAATCGGAGAACATCAGAAACAGGGGCATGTTGTTCACTCCCCAAGCCTGCCTTGCCCTTCTTTAAGATCATGACTGATCTGCTCCTGGTCTCAAATCTTCTTTCCTATCCAATTCTTCATCGCCCTCAACTCTCTGACAGGTCAATTTCCATCTATCTCCTCTTCAAATACGTTCCGTCATCTAGCTTCCCGAACACTCTTGAGAAGAGTGATCCTGACATTCAATATCACCTGTTTGAAGAAAACACTTGCTGCTCCTACATCATGGCCTATTGACGTGAACAAAAGAGGTTGCGTCAAGCGTTCAGATAAAAATGACTGGCCCCGATATCAAGGCAGTGGTTGACTTCTGTTGACATAAAGGAGCTTAACAAAACTGAACTTAATGGGAATCAGAGTAACCTCTCCAGTGTTTGGGGTCAAACATGGCACAAAGGAAGATGGTCATCATCTCAGTCCTGGGTCACCTCTGTGGGAGATCCTCAGGGTAGCTTCCTCTTCACAAACACCTTCAGCTGCTTCATCAATGTCTCCCCACCCTGAACCTCCCCACCATAAGATCAGAAGTGGGGATGATCACTGAAGGTTCCACAATGTTCAGAACATTTTGTCCCCCGTCAGCTCCTGAACTGGTCTTTGTCCGTGTGTAGCAGGATTCAGATTCAATTGAGACTTGTGCTGTTAAAGTGTCCGTAACATTCATGTAACAGCACTGGCGGGCACTGCACATTGCCACAGTAAAACAAGACTTCATTCAGCACCTCAGGCTGGTTTCACAGGAATATGAGGAAGCCATTCAGGCCATTGACACTATTGGAGAAAAACAGGGACAGCCCATTTAGTGCCTCCAGCCTATTACTCAGGAAGAGAAGGAGTTGAGTGTGATGGGCCACACCAGAGCCCCTCGAAAATATTTGAAGGCGGTAGCCTAGATTCTAATGTTTTCTTATTTTAAAGGAAATGTAAAGTGTCTGTTCCAGATGCAATGTGACTGGTCAAACTACTCGGTGTGAAGCTAAACACCATCTTCTTAAACATGAAAGATAAAATGAAACCAAAGAAAGAGGAATTTAGAATAACGTAATTTTATTGGACAAGTTAACAGAATAATAGATCTAGGAACTATTACTAATGAACTGTTCCAATATAGGGAAATCCCATAAACACAGCCCTTGGCAAAAAGGAATATTCAGACCCAGATTGTCACAAACATTTCTCCAATCCAAGAATTAAAAACAGTATCAAGAGAAATTTCAGAGAGAGTAGCAGCCAGGAGACATCCACTGAAGCTTCCAACTCTGTGGAGACCCCAATAGTTTCTGATGTTACTGAGAAACCAAAACCCAGAGATCCTAATCTGTGAGAGTTGGCCACACCCATTCAGGCTGAAATAAAATTAACCGAAGGCCTCCCTAGCTGTTACTCAAGTGGTCTTAACTGGCAAGCTTGGGAACAATCGTTCAATCTCTATCATAAAATAAACCAGGACAAAATAACATCTTAAAGCTGCAACATTTTCAGTACAATGAGCTGTCAAACAGAACCAGGGTTAACCAGTCAGGCCCTTGGCCCTGTCCAATCAGACGAGATTGAAGTCAATCACTCCCCTGAGTCACTTACACAGGAACAGCAGGAGGCCATTCCCACCTCAATGCACTTACACGGGGGCAGAATGAGGTAATATTTGCTGAATCCTGATGAATGTCTTATGCCCAAAGCGTCGATTCTCCTGGTCCTCGGATGCTGCTTGACTCACTGTGCTTTTCCAGCAATTGATGCTCTAATCTGATCTCCAGCATTGGCAGTCCTCACTGTCTCCTAATTGATGCTCGAACATGATGAACAAGTGGGGCAGAGGCTGCACAGACTGTCTGTTCCACGTTGTTCCTCTTGGCTCCGTTGTGTATGATACACACGTGGGACTTTAACATGGTTTTCTAGTGGTGAGCAGGGAAGCCATATGTCTTGTGTAAAGTCTCAAGAAGGCATCTTCCATCTCCAAGAAGACAGCCTGGTGTTCTCTATGTAGGGCGGAAGCTGGTTGGAATGGCTACCTGTTTCAGATGGAAGGTATTGTGGCTGCTATTGGGGATTGTGAGCAACATGACGGTTCAGTAGGGTTCACTCACCGACTGCACAATAACGGAGCGAGAGTTAATTTAGGCAAATAAACTATTCGGAAAGTCACGTTAGACTGATGAATGGACTCTCTAAGTTCAGTTAATGGTGATCTTGTTCATGT
Source organism: Chiloscyllium punctatum (assembly GCF_047496795.1). Lineage (NCBI taxonomy): Eukaryota > Metazoa > Chordata > Chondrichthyes > Orectolobiformes > Hemiscylliidae > Chiloscyllium > Chiloscyllium punctatum. Next base: position 20,539,158 of record NC_092751.1, read on the forward strand.
TGACCTTGTCGAGTGCATGTCCTGTTCAGTGTAACCTGTATGCCTTACTCTGTCCAAGTCTATTTCCACCCTATGATCTGTCTGGCCATGCTTACTATGATCATCCTCCACTGCTCAAAAACAAAGTGTTTCCCTGTACTGAGGTACACGTGGCAATCAATCAAACCAATCAATCCTGGGTAAAGTATGGAATTTCTCTCCCTGTCAATGTCTCTTTTGCAAATAAGTGATCGCTGCCACTCCTCGTGTTTCAGCGTCACCATTTCTTCGTCTCTCACAGCTCTACAGATTAAACACTCAGCTTATTCACTCTATCCTCATGTTACCATCACCCGTGTCTGTGGTAAGGAGATCATTCCTTACAAAGAGCATCAAATCTGTAGAGAGTGCCCCAAAAGCTCTCTCAGCAAGGCTCTACAACAGCAGGAAGATGGCTTTACTTATGTACTCGAATCATCTTACAATGAAGGACAGCATACCATTGACTGCACCCATTACTTACACAGGGTTTGATTCAGAGCAGTCAGCATAGACTTGTGAGTGGGAGATTATGCTTCCCAAATTTCTTAGAGTCCTTTGATGAAGTTACCAGGACGTTTGATGAGGGCAGAGTGATAGATGTAGTCTCTATGGATTTCAGTAAGGCCTTTGATTAGGTTCCACATGGCAGGCTGCTCAGGAAGGTTACATCTCGTAGAATGCGGGGGGAACTGGCCAACTGGATACACAGTTGGCTTGATGGTAGAAAGCAGAGGGTTGAGTGGAAGGATGTTTGTCAGACCGGAGGCTTGGTCCATTGCTGTTTGTTATCTATGATTTGGTTGAGAATATGGAAGGTATGATTAGTAAGTTTGCAGATGACACTAAATTAATTGGGAGCGTGATCAGTGAGAATGTTTATCAAAAGTTGCAGCAGGACCTTAACCAGGTGGGGAAATGGGCCGAGCAATGACAAATGGAATTTAATATAGAAGCGTGAGGTCTTGCATTTTGGAAACTGAAATCAAGGGAGGAGTTTCATTGTAAATGGTCTTAAGGGGTGCAGTGGGCAGAGGGACCTTGGTGTTCAGGTGCACGGTTCTCTAAGAGTGGAGTCACAGGTCGGCAGGGCAGTGAAGAAGGCTTTTGGCACATTGGCATTCATCAGGCAGGATATTGAGTATAAAAGTTGGGAAGTAATGTTACAGTTACACAGGAATTTGGTTAGGCCGCACTTGGAGTATTGTGTTCAGTGTTTGTCACCTTGTTATGGGGACGATGTTATTAAATTAGAAAGAGTGCAGAAGAAATTTACAAAGACGTTGCCAGGACCCAATGGTCTGAGTTATAGGGAGAGGTTGGACAAGCTAGGACCTTTTCTTTAGCGTGTAAGAGACTGAGGGAGTCCTTATAGAGCTGTGTAAAATCACGAGGAGTATGGATAGGGTTAATGCTCTCAGTCTTTTTCCAAGGTGTACAGAATCGAGGATTAGAGGGGATCAGTTTAAGGTTAAAGGGGAAGGAATAAAAGGGAACCTGAGGGGCCACTTCTTTATACAGAGGGCTGGTACAGGGATGAGTTGCCAGCAGATATGGTTAAGGGGGGGTACATTAGATTAGATTAGATTACTTACAGTGTGGAAACAGGCCCTTCGGCCCAACAAGTCCACACCGCCCCGCCGAAGCGCAACCCACCCATACCCCTACATCTACCCCTTACCTAACACTAAGGGCAATTTAGCATGGCCAATCCACCTGACCTGCACATCTTTGGACTGTGGGAGGAAACCGGAGCACCCGGAGGAAACCCACGCAGACACGGGGAGAACGTGCAAACTCCACACAGTCAGTCGCCTGAGGCAGGAATTGAACTCGGGTCTCTGGCGCTGTGAGGCAGCAGTGCTAACCACTATGCCACCGTGCCACCCACGAACAACCAATTAACAACCCATTTCAAAAACATTTGGATAAATATGTGGATAGGAAAGGACTGGAAGCATATGGGCCAACTGCAGGGAAATGGGGTTAGCGTGGATGGATATTTATAAGGTGGACTCGAACCTCTCTGTTAATTAAACCCAAACACCCAGAAAAGCTCGCCTCACCTTGTAATCTGTTATAATATGAGCGACAGAGATCTCCTGCATTCCACTATTAAAACAAAAATTATCAAGTTAGTTTCTTAACTTTAATAGTGAACACTAAACAACAACTATTCGCAAATACACGCCCCTCTTTTCTTAGCTACTTACTATCTGACTCCAACTCTGTAAAAATATGCTGTTCCAACAATCCACATATGAAACATTAAAATCTCAAGACCATACAGTCTCTATCTTTCCCGCTGTGTTCACTCTTTCAGCTGCTGATCTCCCTGGGTCATGTTTTTTTTATTGCAAGTAGGTTTACATGAAAATGTGTCTTTGATAGAGAGTGTTTGAGATGGTCACTTAGCACTCCTGCTCTACAGCAGTTGCTCTATTGTTGGATGGCAGCAGCTCTCCCTCCAGTGTTCAAAATGCTGGATTTATATACTCGCCATGAAATAATAATTCTCATAATTTGATTGCTGTCCAGGTGCCCAAACAATAATATTCAAATTCTGTTGCTTTCTGGTATCCTGAGCGTTATTTAAACTCTTTGGTTGCATTTGGATGGCTGTCAAAACAGCAACCAAAACTCAGGTATCCATTTCTCAGCTAATGGTGACATGTGGAACAGTGTGACCTTTAGCTGGCATCTGTGGCTTTAATTTCTATTCAACAAAACCCGATCTGTCTTAAAGTGCCCATACATGCTTTTGGCTTCATAACATCTTCCTGCTTCAGAAAATAAAATGAACCAGCAGAATGAAAAGATGGCATCATTCGTTTTCCTCTAATTCTTAATCCCAATTATATGAAATACAAAAGTAGTAATCTCAGTTAAATCATTCATATTAATTCTGCACACCAATACAACATTGGAATAAGTCTAATCTTATCTACACTGCTTTCCTTTAAATCCGCGAAAACCCATCTGCTATCACATTGTAGGGGCCACAGCCTGTACAGTTTGTGAGTTTAAAGTCGGTAAGGTAAGACTCCAATTAAATAGTCTCATATTCTGGTCTTTAAATATTTCAAAAAATGTGAGAGATTTGTCGTTGTCCACAACCATCTCCGACAATTTGTTTGTCATATAAACATTAAAATATTGTCAGGCCAGTATGAAAATTAATCATTCTTTTTCAATAATGAAGATTTTGTATTTTTTTTTCTGGTGGATATTGAGTTTTTTCAACAAGTAGCCAATTAGCCATACAATTCCGTCATCCTCTTTCTGTATCAATACATCTCCGACCCCTATATCCCAAGCATCAAACACAATTTTCAAAGGGTTTCAGAATATTTGGTGTAGCTAAAACTGATGTGGTGATTAATCCTGCTTTAAAATTCTCAAATGCCTCCTGGAATTGTTCTATCCACCACAATTCAATGTTCTTCTTTAATAAGTCCATTAGAGGTGCCAATACGCTGCTGAAGTTTGGGACAAACTTCCGATAGAATCCATTCAGTTCCAAAAATCGAAGCACCTCTTTCTTCGAGGATGGTCATGGAATTTCCTCAAAGCCCTTCGTATTTGTGTTCCATGGGGTCAACCTTCCATGTCCAATGCAATATCCCAAGAATGTTACCACTGCTTTCGTGAATTCTGTTTTCTTTAAGTTTATTACTGAGTTTGCGTCTTGTAATCATTCAACATTATCGGTCAACTGTAACATGTGAGCTTTCAATCACTTGCTAAAGATCACTACATCATAAAGATAAGCTGCAAAATTTGTTCATATGGCCACAACTCTGTTTCTGAGTCTTAAATGTGGCTTGTGCATTATTCATCCGTATGAAATATTCGATAAAGGTGATTTTGTCATCTCTGGTATCTTTACTGGGTAGTTAAACTGACTCCACATTTTTTTTTATTTGAAAGGGGCCACTAAACCTGGCTTTGAAGGGATTTCTTACCACTGGTGACAATACTAATACGTCATCCCCACGGGAAATCTTCAAAGTTTCAGAGTTTGTATCTGCCACCTCCTTCACTCTATGCTGTGCTCTTCAGATACTGTTTAGCAAACTCACCTACTCCATCTACTCTCTCCTTCACCTCACACACAGAATCCAGGTGTGAGATTTCCGACTTCGGTCCTGTCAATTTATATTTAATTAATTTCAGAGGAGCTCTCACTTCATGTACGAATATTAACTCAAAGGAAGTAAAGTGAGTAGATTTATTTGGGACATCACTAATGGCAAACACTTCAATGGGATACCTTTATCACAATCATTTGGCCAAACCTGACAGTAGCTGTTAACATAGTCTTCAGCATCTGATGCTAACTTTACAAGGCTCCCTGGGATTCAGGATGGGACGCACTTGATTTGAAGTGCTGTATGCCTAAGCCATCCATGACTTTCTTAAACAGCTGAGCGGTAAAATGAGACCCTTGGTCTGACTGAATCTCTCTGGGCAGCCCACAGCGTGTAAAGAAAGCTACCAACTCCGCCACCTCCCTTTTTGCCTTTGCACTCCAATAATGGAATTGCCTCTGGAAATCTGGTAGACACATCCAAGAAAGTAAGCAAATATTGGTTTCCACTTTTACTTTAGAAAGGGGAGCAACACAATTTATCATAACACACGTGCAAGTTCTTCGAATGCAGGAATTGGCAAGAAAAGTGCTGGTTTTGTTACTGCCTGTTACTTACCTACCATTTGGGATGTATGTCACGTACAACAAAAATTAACAGCGTCCTTGTGCATTCCAGGACAGTGGAAATGCTTCTGTACCTTAGCCTGAGTCTTCTATACACCTAAGTGACCGCCTGCAGTTAGTTTATGAGCTACCCATAACACTGTACGTTCCTGCTAACACAATCTGGTGCACGTCGGACCATTTCCCTTCTGCAGTAACCTATCGGGGTCTCCATTTTAATTTTATGATTCTATCTTTAAGTTAATAACGTTCAACAATATATTCTGATTCCTTTTCTGTGTGTGTGCATGTGTATGTGTGTGTGAATGTGTGTGTATATATCTGTTGTAAGTCCATTAGCCTTTCTGGACTAAACCCCTCTGCCTGATCCTCTGCCTGTTCAGGTTTATCCTGCACCGTTACATCAAACAGGGGGTCAGTTCACTGAGCATCAATTCATTTGTCTTTTTCGTTCGGTTTTCCTTCCTGCTGTAACTTATGACAGTGGGATCTTGTTACTACACAGTCTGGAAAAATTCCTGGGTAATTTTCTTTTAACTCACCAATTCCCTAGTCTTCCTTTGGCTTCTCCACCACAAGGAGTGCCTATCCCTCCTCACCTCCTGCTAAATCGTTCCCAAGAACAAACTGTATTCCTGGACCTGACACTCTGTTACTCACTGTCACTGTTACTTCCCTAATCTTGATTTGGCATTCCATCCTGATGTTACACAAGGGAATGCTTAATTTATGTCCCCATTCCACAAATTAACACACTCTTGATGAACATGCCAGAAAGAGTGAAAAAACCTTTCATCTCTTACTATTAGAGGGTGAGAGAGTGAGGGCTGCAGATGCTGGAGATGAGATTTGAAAAGTGTGGGGCTGGAAAAGCACAGCACGTCGGCAGCATCCGAGGGGCAGGGGCGTTGACGTTTCAGGCATAAATCCTTCATCAGGAAAATGGGAGGTCAGGGAGGGGGAAGGAGGTTGAGAAATAAATGGGAGGGTGGGGATGGAGCTGGGTGGAAGGGAGCTTGGAAGGCGATAGGTAGATGCAAGTGGGGTGTGATGGTGATAGGTCGGTGAGGAGGGTGATAGGACTCCTATCAGTGGTAGGACAGCTGGAACCCTCAAACTGTTCCGCATCAATGTTGACTTCACCAACTTTCAAATCTCCCCTCCACCAACCTCTCCCAGATCCAACCGTACAACCTAGCACTGCCCTCTTGGACTGCCCTAACTAGACCTCTTCCTTTCCACCTATCGACATCACCCTATCCTCCGACATATCACTATCACTCCCACCTACATCATCTTATTGCCTTCCCAATGACCCTTCCACCAGCTCAGCTACTACCCTCGTATTTATCTTTCAGCCCCCTTGTCCCCCCACCATGTTCCTGACGATGGGTTTCTGCCTGATATTCGATTGTCCTGCTGTTCGGATGTTGCCTGATCTGTTGTGCTTTTCCAGCGCCTCACTTCTCAACTATTACAGACTGAGCAGATCCCATATCTCACAAAATTATAACTTCTTGTCGTTCTCCCCCTGTTCTTTCTGAGTAAACTTTATCCACAGAGGTGAATTCTTTTGAGAGATCAGGCACTACCTCCATACCCAGCCCTTGCCTAGGCTGTGCAATTTCCTGCAGCTCCTCGGCTCCACTTGGGGTCTCATTTACCAGTTTCACTACTGCCACTGGGCTTAGCCTCTTCGACCGCATCTTTCCCCAAAGTGTCTTCCTTTAACGCCCAGCACGGTGTGTCCCAGTTTACTGCAGTGAAAACAACTTTTCCACTGTGCCCTTCCTAAACCACCAGCACTGTAATTTTATGTGTTCCACTCCCTTATAGTGAGAGCACCTGAGGCCTTTCACCACCTTTCAACCCCCTTGGGCTTCTTTCTTCACCTGTGGTAAAATATTGTGAACTACTGTTCGCTTTGTAATGTGTGATCGTCCCTTCTCCCAATTACTATCCCTCACGGGATGAAATTCCTGCCAGAAGCTAAATTTCATCACATTGCACAATGCATATTTACCTGCCATTTCTGCCGCGCTGCTCACTTCTTGAACTTTCTATTCATTCACATGAATTTTTACTATCTCTGGAAGTGAGTCTTTTAACTTCTCCAGCAGATTAATCTCCCTTCAGGCCTCACAGGTCTTATCCATTTTTAAGGCCAGCACCCACTTGTCAAAATGACTGTTGTTAATTCTTTCAAACTCAATATAAGTCTGACCTGGTTCCGTCTCTATTTTTCTGAACTTCTGTCTATATGCTTCTAGCACCAATTCATAACCAATCAAAATAACCAATTTAACATCTTGATAATCTCTTGATCCCTCATCTGACAGCGCTGCACATACCTCACCAGCTGTGCCCACCAGCTTAGTCTGAACTAGCATTACCCACAAGTTCACTGGACACGTCATCTGCCTAGCCATTTTTTCAAATGAAATGAAAAAGGGTTTGACAATTTTCTCAACGAAATATGGCAAGTTACTAACCTAGTTGTATACATCCCTACGTTCTCCCTTCCTCTCCATCCTGTTAATTTAAATTTCTTGTCTAATTCCCAACTTCTGAATTTCAAATCCCCTCTCTCTTTCTTTTTCCTCTCTTTCTCTTTCGTCTCTCTCTGTTTCAATCCCTTTATTTATCTTCTAACTCCAGTTGCGACATTTGCAATTTAAGTTTTTATAACTCTACTGCAGTTGCCTGTTTCTCTGATACATCAAAGTGCTTAACCAACTCCATTACAATTTCAGCTTCCCTTTTCTCCCTGGTTGAACCCAATTCCAACCTATTTGCTAATTCGAACAAATGTCCTCCTTCTGTCTTTCTAAACTTCCTTGGAAAATTTGGGAACCTCTTTAGTAATGTGAACAGCCATTTCCCTCACTTTTCATTTAACCAACCACAAGTAACAAAATTAAACGAATTTTCCCACTGGTTTTATTTGAAGATCAAAGTCACTAATTGCAATGAGTTGGAATTTGCTGCGACCTGTTGTATCTCAAATCTGTTCAGATCGGTCCAAGTGCCACACGGCAAGGCCCCAAACTGTTATGACATCAATGTCGAACCCCTCTGTTAATTAAAATCACACACCTAGAAAAGCTCACCTCACATCATAATCTGTCAAAACGTGAGCGATAGAGAACTCCTAAATTCCACTAATAAACAACAAACAACAATTTATATCTGTGCAAGTAAGCTCGCTGAGCTTGAAGGTATGTTTTCAGAAGTTTCGTCACCATGACGAGGTGACATCATCAGTGGGAGTATCTGCTGAAGTGCTGGTGGGATATCCCACCTCTCTATTTATAGGTCTTGGTTTCTTAAAGTGGGTGATGTCATTTCCGGTTATTTTAACAAGAGAATGTAGACAGGATCTAAATTGATGCGTTTATTGATGGACTTCTGTTTATAATACGATTCCTCTAAGAAGGTCCTTGCGAGTCTTTGTATGTGTGTGTGCTAAGTCCCAGTCAAAGTGGTGCCCTTCTTTGTCTGTATGTACGGAACATAGTGATAGTGGATCATGTCTTTTGGTGGCTAGTTGGTGTTCTGTTGTTTATTTACAATGTGTTGTGCACATATGAAAAATGCGACTTATCTGCACACACACATTGATTAAACAGTGTATATAAAATCATTTTTCCACCATTGAAACTGTCCTGTTATTGTGTTACGAGGATAGATTAGATTAGATTAGATTACTTAGTGTGGAAACAGGCCCTTCGGCCCAACAAGTCCACACCGCCCCGCCGAAGCGCAACCCACCCATACCCCTAACATCTACTCCTTACCTACACTACGGGCAATTTAGGATGGTCAATTCACCTGACCTGCACATCTTCGGACTGTGGGAGGAAACCGGAGCACCCGGAGGAAACCCACGCAGACACGGGGAGAACGTGCAAACTCCACACATTCAGTTGCCTGAGGCGGGGCGGTGTGGACTTGTTGGGCCGAAGGGCCTGTTTCCACACGAAGTAATCTAATCTAATCTAATCTATCCTCGTAACACAACAACAGGACAGTTTCAATGGTGGAACAATGATTTTATATACACTGTTTAATCAATGTGTGTGTGCAGATAAGTCGCATTTTTCATATGTGCGCAACACAGTTAACGAAAAATGATGCATATGACGTATAAAATTGATAAAACATTAAAACATGATTTGATCCTCTCAACGAACCCTCCTTTTCTGGGATTCCCAACTCTAATCTCTCATTCTTACCAGGATGTGTGCTCCAAATTCTTGATTCTGGTGTCCCAATTTATTTCAGTTAATCCCCTTTCTACCGGGACTTCAATATGTTGGCCTGGTGGGTTCTTTCCAAAGCTAGTGTCAGTCATATTATTGGAGGTAAATATTCTGGCATCAGACTCAGCATTTGAACATATTACTCTGTTGTACATGCACTGTACCAAGGACCACAGCACACAGGCATTGCCAAAACATTGGGGGATGTTCATCTACTTCTTTCGATAATGTAGCTTTCTCATTTTCCACATCTCCAGATCTCTATCCTCTCTCTCCTTCTCCCTTTGTAACTAGTTAAGAAATCCACCAATTATTCTTCGTGTCCCGTCTCCCAAAACTCCTCCTTTCGGTTTATATCTAACGCTCTCTTCAAGATGTAATGTGGTTATAATTGAGCAATGTAACTACAAAGACATGCGGGCGTAGCTGGCCAGAGTTAATTGGAAGGGGAGCTGAGCAGGAAAGACCATGGAGCAGCAATGGGAGGAGGTTCTGGGGATAAATTCGGAAGATAATACCAGAAATGCAACCCCAAGAACTTGAAACATGCTCATGGGAGAACAAGGCAGCCATGAGTGATAAGGCATCAAACCAAAAGAGAAAATATACAATGTGGTGAAGATGATTGCGACTCCAGAGAATTCATTGGCTCTGAAACTACATAAGGCTGGCATCACTGACACTACAGAGCTCTTAACCATGGTCAGGTAAAGAAACAGGGGAAACACATTCACTTTAAACACAGCAGATTGGTATTTCTCAATGAAAAATATTTAGGTGAATTAAATATTTGAATTAAGATCAGTTAAATGCTTTTGCGGAATGTGTCAGATTGGAAGCAAGACCCGGGGAGAGAGACCCTCAGCAGGATGAGAGTTTGAAAATGGAAGTATTTCCACATCAGAAACCAGGTTAGGTCACTGAGTGCAGGGCTGATGGGTGAATGGGTCTTAGTGAGAATTGGGGAACAGACAGCAAAATTGCATTGCAGATATTGCAGCTCGAAACTGTGTATTCACGTAGTGCTGTAGATCACAGAAGCAGGAGAAGCAGATCTGCATTAAAACACAACCTGTAACTTTTTGCCAGGGTAACACCTCAGTCTGTCATTACCATCAACACCATCTATGGCTCAGTGACGAGGGTGGGTGAAGATGTCAGGGTCAGAATCACGTGAACTTTACCTGATGCTAACTCATTAAAGCTACCAGACTTGACCAACAGATCTGTTCGAAGCAAACTACTCCGCGGTCTGAAAGTATGAAACCGGACAGAAAACCCAGCCTCAGCATCAATGTCGGAAAAGGAAATGGGAACACAGTCCTGTCGACCCTGCAGAAACCTCCTTCCTAACATCTGAGAGCTTGTGACAGCATTTACAGAGCTTTCCCACAGACTGCACAGAAACATTGGGAATGGAAAACACATTGAGCCTCCCCATTCTAGTTCATGGAAAAACTCTCTTCAATGCACTTACCCTACATGATTTACATATCCGTTAATGTGAATAACCTTGGGAAGCTATAAAATAGGTGGTGCAGAAGTACCTTTGGTCCATCGAGTTTGCTAACCAATTCAATATAATGATGGTTGGCCCTTCATTTCCACACCGTACTCCTGCTCTCCCACTATCCCTTTACTGTCTCTAAATCCTTATTTATAATCAGTGTCTCGGTTTCCAGGTGCGAGAGAATTCCCCAGGTTCCCGAGTCATTGAGAGCAGACGTTTATTATCATCTCAATGCAGAGTGACTGCCTGTATCTAATACTGTGGCCCCTTGTTTTACAAGTCCCAGCCAGGGGAATTATCATCCCTGCTTCCAATCTGTCTCACCCTGTCAGAGTTTTATATATCTCACTGAGATCTCCACTCATTTTCCTAAACCCCATGGAATACTTGCCCAGTCTCCCATACTCTGCTCCCATAACAAGCCCGTCATCCCAGAGACCAGTCTGGTCATCCTTCACTGCTCTCCCTCAATGTCAGGTTTGTCCTTTATTAGGTAAGGAGACCAAAACTCCCCACAATAGTGCACAATGTTCAAGATGATATCTCACCAAGGCCTTGTACAGCTGCAGTAAGACACCTTTTCTCCTGGACTCACATCCCCCTGAAATGAAGATCCACACACCATTTATCTCCTCACTGCTTTCTGTTTCGGCAATATTACTTTCAGCGACTGATGTACAAGGAGATGCAGATCCTTTTCAGTGTTGCAGCTCTCCACTTGGTGGGTCTGTGTACACTGGGCAGCGTGCCAATGCCATGCCCAGTATTGACTTCTGGTTACAGAACTCACTGCACTGCAGGGACCTCAGAGGTTTATGCAGAAGGAAACAACAAACAGGAGCATACGTCCCTTTGTAGATCAACATGTTTCAACCAATGCCTTTCAAATGGTAGGCTGCCAATTTATCGTTTCCACCAAAGAGCACACCGTCTCCTCTAACCACATTGTTCTCCATCTGTCACGTATTTACCCATCACTCCACTTGTCTTCTCGGTGCTTTTTTATAACCTCCTCACCCATTCACAATCCCACATCCGTTAGTGCTGTCAGCAGGCTGGGATATATTGTATCTGATTCCAGTAACCAAATGTTTAAAGGGCATTGTGAACAGCTGGGCCCCAAGCACCGATCCCAGCGACACCTCAGCAACCGTCCTCTGTTAATTTCTATTTATTTATTTCGTAAATCTGGGTGTCACTGGCTGGGCCAGCATTTATTGCCCGTCCCTAGTTGCCCTCGAGAAGGTGGTGGTGAGCTGCCTTGTTGAACGCTGCAGTCCACCTGCTTGGTTGACCTCAAATGCCATTAGGGAGGGAATCCCAGGATTCTGACCCAGTGACTGTGAAGGAGCGGTGATAAAATTCCAAGTCAGGATGGTGACTGGCTTGGAGGGAACCTGAAGATGATGGTATTCCCATACATCTGTCGCCCTTGTCCTTCTAGATAGACATGGGAGTTGTGAAGATGGTCTCTGAGGATCTTTGGTGGATCATTTCATTGCAGCATGTAGATAGTAAAACACTGCTGCTGCTGCTGAGCGTTGATGGTGGAGCATTGTGGATGAAGGGACAGTCAAACTGGCTGCTTTGTCCTGGATGGTATAAAGCTTCTCGAGTGTTGTTGGAACTCCACTCATCCAGGCAAATTGGGAGTCTTCTATCACACCTCTGACTTATGCATTGTAGATGATGGACAGACTTTTGGAAGTCAGGATGTGAGTTACTCGCCGCAGTATTCCTAGCTTCGGACCTGCCCTTATAGTTACTGTGTTCATGTGGCGAGACCAGTGAGTTTCTGAGCAATGATTACCCACCAGGAATTTGACACTGGGTGATTCAGTGATAGTAACACCATTGAATGCCAAGGTGCAGGTTAGATTGTACTTTACTGGTGATGGTCATGGCCTGGCATTCGTGTGGCCTGAATATTACTTGCCACTTGTCAACCTGGATACTCTCCAGATCTTGTCGTGTTTGAACATAGACTGCTTCAGTATCTGAGGAGCCACAAATGTTGCAGAACATTGTACAATCATTGGCGAACATCCCCACTGCTGACCTTAAAATGGAGGGAAGGTCATTGATGAAGTAGCCCTGAAGAAGTTTTCGGTCACTGCTCGAGGGACTCCTACAGACTTGGAGCTGACTTGACTGACCTTTATCAACCATGACCACCTTCCTACGTGTCAGGTATGATTCTAACCAGCGGGGAGTTTGCCCCTGATGCCCATTGATTCCTGTGTTGCTAAGGCCCCTTGATACCACACATAGTCGAATGCAGCCTTGATTTAAAGGGCTATCGCTCTCACCCCAGCTCTGGAATTCAGCTCTTTTGTCCATGTTTGAATCACGGTAATGAGATCAGGAGCTGAGTGGCCCTGGTGGATCCCAAACTGGGCGTCATTGACCAGGGCATTGCTGAGCAAGTGCTACTTAAAAACACTGAGACCTTCCACCACTTTACTGATGATCGAGAGGAGACTGATGGGGTGGCAATTGGCCGGATTGGATTTGTTCTGCGTTTTACATACAGGAGCAATGATTACTTGGGGAAATTTTCCACGTAATCAGGAAAAGCCATTGTTGTAACAGTATTGAAATAGTTTGGCTAGGGGAGTGGCAAGTTATGAGCACAAGTTGTCAGTACTATTGCCAGAATGTTGTCGGATTATGGACCCTATGGAGTATCCAGTATCTCCAATCGTTTCTGGATATCGTGTGGACTGAACCAAATTGGTTGATGACTGGTAACGGAATTGCTGAGGACCACTGGAGGGGGCTGAGATGGATCATCCACTCCGCATTTCTGACTGAAGATTGTTGCGAATGAATCAGCCTTATCTTATAAACTGAAGGGCTGGGCTCTTCCATCATGGAGGAAAGGGTTATTTGTGGAATCTCTTCCTCCAGTGAATTGTTTCATTGTCCCCAACGTTTCTCGGCTAGATGTGGAACAACTGCAGAGCTTAGATCTGTTCCTTTGCTTGTGGGATCACTTAGCTGTGTCTATTACTTACTGCTTATGCTGTTTGGCGCATAAGTAGTCCTGATTGGTGGCTTCACCAGGCTGACACCTCATTATCAGGTATGCCTGGTGCTGCTCCTGCCATCCTGCACACTCCACTGAACCAATATTGATTCTCTAGATTGATGGCAATTGTGAGGGGGATATGCGGGAGGCCATGAGGTTATGCAGGAGTACAACTTGGCTGCTATTGATGACTCACGACACCTTATGGACATCCAGATTGGAGCTGCTAGATCTGTTCGAAGTCTGCCCTGTTTAGCAACGTGATAGTACCACCCAAAATGGTGGAGGTTATTCTCAATCTGAAGGTGTGATTTTGTCTCCACAATGACTATGTGGTGGTCTCTCTTACCGATCATATCATGGACAGATACTTCTGTAACTGGCAGATGAGTAAGGCTGTGTTCAAGTTTGTATTTTCCTCATGTTGGTTCTTTCCCCACCTGCTGCAGAACCAGTCGAGCAGTTATATCCTTTGGGGCCTGGCCAGCTCGCTGTAATGCTGTCGCTGAGATACTCTTGTTGGTGAACATTGAAATCCCCCATCCAGAGTAGATCTTGCGTCCGTGCTACCCTCAGTGCTTCCTCCAAGTGTTGGTCAGCATGGAGGAGTACTGATTCATCAGTTCAGAGAGGCTGGTACATGGTAATCAGCAGGAGGTTTCCTTTCCCATGTGCAAAGTAATGCCATGAGACTTCATGGGATACAGAGTCACTGTTGAGGACTCCAAGAGCAATTCCCTTCTAACTGTATCCCACTGTGCCGCCACTTCTGCTGTGTCCGTCCTGTTGATAAGACAGGAGATATTCCGGGTAGGTAATGGGGTGTCTGCGATATGGTCGTACTCACAGAATCATACCTTACAGACAATGTCAGGCTGTTGCTTGACGAGTCTGTTTATTTCTTTTCACCGTTTCCTGCCAGCTGTCCCATTCTGGAAACATAGCCATATATTAGCCCCCAATCCACTCAGATTTGATTTTGCAAATTGGGCTTGGAGCTTTACCAAAATCTTTCTAAAAGTCCACATGTTTTACATCCATTGTTTCTCTTTCATTTGTCTCCCATTCTGTTTCTCAAACATAATTCCCATTTCATAAATCTCCGTCAGTGTTGCCTGTGACCATCACTTTCAGCCACAATAATTTCTCCTCAACCATTTACTTGCTATGTTCTATGTTCAATGTACTCTATCATTTTCCCACACCAGACTTGGTTTTCCTTGTATTGTTTGAAAGTTCTGTGAAGACAGAACTGAAGTAGTGGCTTCATAGTTCTGCCATTTCCCTGTTTCCCATTCTCTATTCTCTGGTTTCAAACTGTAAGGAAACTGCACTTGTTTTCTCATATTTCTCACATTGACATAATTTAACCAGCTATTACAGTTCACTCTTTTAACCCTTGTGAAAAACTCTTCAGAAAGCCATCAATTCCTGCCTTACACTGCTCAATAATTGACCTTACACACCATCCACTCACAGGAGCACAGACTCTGTGCCAACAGAAATACAGCACAATCTATATTAGTCCCACTTTCCTACACCAGGCCCATAGCCTGGAATGTTATGACACTTCCACGTGCTCGTCCAAATACTTTTTAATGATTGTGAGGTTACCCGTGATAATCCCCCTTCTCAGGAAGTAATCCCAGAACCCCACATCCTCAAGGTGAAAAAAATATTTAAATCCTCTCTGAACCTCAAACTTTTCACTTTAAATGTGTGCTCATTTGTTCTTGACCCTCTGACTAAAAGGAACAGCTGCTGTCTTTCCACCCTGTCCATGTCCCTCATAATCTTATCCTTCTGAATCCCTGACCCCTCAGCTTTCTCTGCTCCAAAGAAAACAACCCGAGCTTATCCAGCCTATCTCCATAGCTGATATGCTCCATCCCAGGGAACATCCTGGTGAATCACCTCTGCACCCTCTCCAGTACAATCACATCTTTCCTGGAATGTGGCTCCCAGAGCTACATACAGGACTCCAAAGCCCTGTATTGCTCTTATAATCTACTCCTGATTAGGAAATGCTACACCCAAGGTCCAATTCTTAACTAGTCCATTAACCTGTCCAGTCACATTCAGGGATGTGTGGAGAAGCACACCCTGAGGTTCCCAGTGTGCTGCCATTCATTGAGTCCTCCCCTGTCTGGTTCCTTCTCCCAAAGTGCATCAGCTCATATTTATCAGGGTTACATTCCATCTGCCATTCATTTGCCCATCTGACCAATCATCTGCATCTTCCTGTAACTTAAGGCCTTCCTCCTCACTGCGAACCATCCGGTCAATCTTAATGTCAAACATACAGTTACTTATCACACCTCCCCCACTCTCCACCTAGACCTCTCCACATTCACATCTTTTTTTATGAATAACACAAACAATAAGGGACATAGCACTGATCCCTGTGGTACACCAGGGGACACTGGTCTCCAGTCACACAAACAGCCTTCTCCCACCACCCTCTGCCTGCTGCCATTAAGACATTTCTCCTTGTAACCTGTCAAGGTATCCTTCATATTGTGAGATTTTACATTATTTCTCAGTATCCCGGCTGGAAATTTGTCAGAGACCTTCTTACAAAACTAAACAATCGACCTCCTCAAACTAATTCAATCAAATCCATTAGATGCGACTTCCTTCTGATAAAGTCACGATGATTATCTCTGATCAAACCTTGTGACTCTGATTGGAATTCGATTTTCTCCTTCCCTATTTTATCCTGTAGTTTCCTTAACAGTGATCTAATACTCACTCGTCTATAGTTCCCTTGTCTATCTCTCCCACCCTTACTGTGAAGTGGAATCGTATTCGCAGTCCTCCAGTTCTCTGGCACCTCCCCTATGATCAGATTCTAATTAAAATATTCAATCAGGGTCATTCCTCCCTTGACCCCAACAGCCGCCTGTGATACAACTCTTTCAGACATGGAGATTGGTCCTAATTTGTACAGAACAAAGCCTCAAATCCCTACTCGTATTTTACATCAATCTGTTCAAGAGTTGTCCAGTCCATCTTCTTGAATTCTGTACCTGCATCCTCCTTCTCCCAAGTAAAATAGATGTGAAGGTCTCATTTTACAATCCATCAATATTCTCCCGCTTGACACACAGATTGCCCCTTTGGTTTCTAATGAACACTGACTCTTTGCTGATTATTCTGTTTGACTTGTCCGTGTAGAATATCGTGGGATTCTCCCAGATCTCGCCTACTTGTACTTCCTCATGTCCCTCTGTTATTCAGTCCTTTCGATGTTTCTAAGATTCACTACGATCACCTCTCATGTTTCGAAACTTCAGATTACAGGCTGAGTTACCCCGTCAGACAACCTTGCCAACTTAGGGGTTAATGTGGAGAATAGCTTTTGCAGTTCCTCTGTAGTCAGTATATTCTTTCTTAGATTGGGAATCCGAGCGATACACAATATTCGAAGTGTAGTCTCATTAACACTCGATGCAACTGGTGTACGATATCCTCTATCTTCCAATTACATTCACATGAATGTAAACCTAATTTTTCTTTCCCATTTGCATATGTTCTTCCTAATACCTCTCAGTTTAACTTTTCTTATGAGCTCAGTGTGTGAGTTCTTTTAAAAAGCTCATGAATATCCAACTATACATTATCCATTTGTTGTTCATTGCCTATGTCCACAAGAATCATCTTCAAACCATTCCAAAAAAATGTTTGCCACTGCTGGTTTTCCATTCATCGGTGCATTCTCACACTCCCCAGTTATGTTTTTACCTTCTAAATATCTAGTAGCATGTTCTTTGTAATCGAGTCCAAGAGATACCTGACTGCGGATGACAGGTGAACTGGTCTGTAGTTTACCATTCTCCAAATTCATCTCTCCTTAAACTGTTGGATAATATTTATAACCTTTGCCTTATCCAGATTGGATAAATGCATTTCGGGAATGTGTCGGAAAATAAAGTGAAAATCCGCGATGCAATCAACATGTCTGTTGCTGCTTCCTCTGAAAATCTTGTTTGAAGTACATCTAGTCTGTCAGATTTATAAATACTCAATTCAGCTTTCTTTTCAAAGATGACCTCATCACTGATAAGAATGATCTTAGACTTTACTTACACAAGTCCCATGGTCACTTGGTATTTCTGGGAGAATTTCTGGACATTCTTCCATGGAGATAGACACAAAGGAACTGTTTCTTTTCCCTGCGATTTCTCTGTAATCTGAAATAAATTATCCTGTCTGCACAGAAACTGTTCCACATTTGACTTTGTTTTTATTTTTTTCATACATTGATAGATGCTTTTTAGCAGTCTTTATGTTTTTCTTCCGTTTGCATGCTTTTTCTCTTTCTGATTTTGGTCATCCTTTGCTGGGCCCTACATTTCTCTGAATCCACTGGCTTACTGCAACACTTGGCATTTTTCTAAGCTGCTTCCTTTCATCGAATAGGTCGATGAAGGTGGGGTTGAAAGTGATAGTCCGAGAGGAGGGTGCACCAGATTGATAGGAAGGAAGGTGGACACATAGGAACATTCAAAAGGGCGGTGCTGACTTGGAAGGTTGGAGTAGGATAAAGTGGGATTAGGGGAAATGGGGAAATCAACTATGATCCCCTGTGGTTGGAGGGTCCCAAGGCTGAAGAGGAGGCTTTCTTACTCCAGGCTTCTGGTGGCTCCGGTTAGGCGATGGAGCAGGCCCAGGACTCTCATGTCCTTGGCAGAGTGGGAAGGGGATTTAAAGTGCTCAGCCACTAGGCGATGGAGTTGTTCAATGTAGTTGTCCTAGAGATGTTCCCTGAAATCATCTACAAGTTGACCTCCTGCCTCGCCAATGAAGAGAAGACCACATTGTCTTTAATGGATGCAGTAGATGAGGCGTTCTGTCTCCCTTCATCACCTTTCACTTTCAACCCCACCTTCATCTACCTATCGTAATCCCAGCTACCTCCCTCCTGCCGCACCCTCTTGTCATTTATCTCTCAGCCCCCTAGGCCCATAAGCTTCATTCCTGATGAAAGGCTTATGCCTGAAACATCGATTTATCTGCTCTTAGTATGCTGCCTGACTGTGCTTTTCCAGCACCACACTCTTAGACTCTGATTTTCAGCATCTGTCATCCCCACTTTCTCCTCACACCTTCATGGTCTGCATGACTCAGATTTCAAATGGTTACTTCAAATGCAACAAAAACTGTCGTGTACTCAAACAGCATAAAAGAAAACCAATACATTGTGGTCACTGTTCCCAAAATGTCCTTGCCAGCAAAATTTTCAATTAGCTCTTCTGATCACTCAACACCAATTCCTAAATAACCTGATCTCGAGCTCAGTGCTCAACATAATGTTCATGTAAACCATCTCACACGCGGTCATGAAATCCATTTTCCCAGCATTAGCATTCAGTTGGGTTAACACAGTTTAGATATAATGTAAGCAGTATATTATTACTGCAGTACCCACAAATGTGTATATCTCATTTCCTGTTTTATCATATGTCCAGCATTTATATTGCAGCTTTCACTTTGAGATATAACTCCCATCAATGTTTGCTCCATCTTACTCGATTCTGTGGAATCTGAGCGATGTGGGCTCTGGAGAGATTAATTGTAGAGATCATCTCGCCACATCATTTATGATCTTCTCTAACTTTAATTTCTCCAGATCTCCCGTTATGCTGATGGAGTAGAGAAGGACAATGATTTTCCAACAATGCTCTATATTCCCCCAGAGAGCTGAGACAGCTCTAACCTGGGTGGGAACCTTACAACAGGCTGGTAAAATGTTGCTGCTGCTGTACAGGGTCTTAGTGAGATCACATCTGGAGTAGTGTGTACAGATTTAATCTCTTCAGTGAAGAAATGATGTTGTTCCATTGGAAGCAGCTCAGAGATGGTTCCCTCAACTGATTCCTGCAATGAAGGTGCTAGCTTATAACGAAAGGATGATCAGGTTGATCCAGTAGCCATTGGAGTTTGCAAAAAATAAGGTGACCTTATTTCAACATAGGTGACAGATGTAGTCAACGAGTGAAGCGAATGACACAGATAGTGGAGGAACCATTCCGTTCTCCAGTGTGTTATGCAGGAACAACAGAAGGATAATCAAGCCTTCGACCCTGTTACACCAAAACAGGATGAGGCTATTCAGCCCCTGGAGCCTGATATACATTTACAGAAGGAGGCCAATTAGCCATTCAACCCTGTAGCAGTAGGCCATGCTGCACCAGTATCCTGTTAAACAGCAACAGGATCAGTCCATTCAGCCTCCTCAAGTCTGTAACATAGGAACTGGAAGAGGTCACACAATGACTGGAGATTGTTACACTGGGATAACAGGAGGCCATTCAGACCCACCGAGCCTATTGCAAGGGAATTAGATAAGGATAAAAACTATCTGAGACTTCTTTAATGAGAAAGGAAGTAGTAATTTCGACACGTGTCTGTTGTATGGGAACAAGATAAGACCAATCAATCCCTCGGAACCATCTCCCGGATACATGAGGAGACCGTTCAATATTTCCATGGAGAAGTATGAGAAAACCTATCAGCCCATCAAAATGTTAGAGAGCAACAGTAAGATTCCATAATCTCCCAATCCTCTAAAGGATCAACGGGCGCAGATCATTCTGGCCTTGGAGACGACAACATGGGAACACCAGAAAGACGTCAGCCCATCGAGTTTGTACACCAACAGGATGGTGAGTCCATTCAGCCACACATGACTCTTACTCAGTAATTGGAGCAGATCTCTTAAAAACGTGTGCCCATTAAATAGGAATTCAAAGAAAACGTGAAGGTTTTCGAAAGGGATGAACTTATAATAATGGTTTACATTAGGGACTAAAGTGTAACAATAAACCATTGTAATTTAAGGCAAATTGTTAGAGTCCATTGTTCAGGACATTTGCAAAATTAAACCACAATCCGTCAGAGTCAACATGGTTTTACAAAGGACAATCAAGTTTGAAGTGTTTGCTTGAGTTATTTGAAGATGTCACAAAAAAGGTGGATCGTGGGAGATGGAACATCTCAGGTCTTCCTGAAGGCATTGGATGTGTCGCTTCTCCAAAGACTAAGTGGTAAGAGCACACAACATGGGTTTAGGAGTAGTTTATTCGCTTGGATGGAGGATTGGTTAACCAACAAAATGCAGTCAGATGGAATAAATGTGTCATTTTATTTTGGCAAATGCAATTTGTGGGGTGCCATTGATTTCAGTACTCATGCCTCAACCATTTGCGATCGATGGTATTACTGTACTCGGTTGATGGGATAGAAAATACAATGCCACATTTTCAGATGACTCTCACATCGGTGGGAAATTACTTTGGAATGACGATGCAAGAGATTTCAAAACTATATGGATAGGTTGCGTGAATGGGCCAAAAGTTAGCAAGGAATATTAAAGGGAATAAATATGGGGCTATTCATGTTTGCCAGGATAATAGAAAGACAAATTATTATCTAAATGGAGAGAAAGTTCAAAGTGCTTAGGTGCAGAGGAATCTGGGTGTCTGCTTGCATATCACAGAAAACCTGCCTGTGGGTACTGCAAGTAATGAGAAATACAAGCATAATTTCAGTGTTTATTTATAAAAGGATAGAGTAGAAAGGTAAGGAGTGTTGGTGTAGCTACGCAAGGCATTAGTGAGGCTGCAACTGGAGTACATTTTGGGTGTCCTGCAGAATGAGGTATTTCCATTGAAGGCAATTCAGAAGAGGTTCATTAGAATGATTCCATATTTGTAGTGTTTGCCTTATGAAGAGTAATTGAGCAGTTTAAGCATATACTATCGAGTTTATAAGAATGAAAGGAGATCTCATTGATGTCTGTAACATTCTAAAAGTAATTGAATGTGTAGATATGGAGTGGAGTTTTTTTCGAAAGTGGAACAGAGGCCGTGTTGACATCAGTGTCATCGAGGGGTTGGATTCCTCACAGATGCTCCTTGTTCTTATTCAACCCTTCGACAGTGTTTCACAGGAATGGGGGAGGACTGGGTATCATACACGAAGCAGGCACTCAGGATAAATCAGTCTCAATCAGTTAGAGGGAATGTAACCAGTAGGGTCACACAGTGACCAGCGCTGGGTTCTCAACTATTTACAATCTATATTAATGATCAGGTGGACGGAACAGATATACAGATGCTGAGTTTGGTGATGTCGCTGTGGTAAGCAAGAGAATAAATTATCAAGAGAGGGTGGAGAGTCTGCAAACAGATTCAGAAATGTAAAGGCAATAGATAATAGTTTAGCAGGTGGAATTTAACATGATATAACCTGTCATTTCATTTACAGGAATAATAGAAAGCAATATGTTACTGAAATGGAGAGGGATTATCGGACTTAATGATACGGTGTACTGGGGGGGTCACTCAGATCCGTTCAGACATGGGAGGTTTTGTTCCATCCCTGATCGTCTGCTCCCAGACACTCCAAGTGACCCAATTGCTCTCCGTACACATGGAATACTTTGATCTGGTTAATTAGATTAGATTAGATTACTTACAGTGTGGAAACAGGCCCTTCGGCCCAACAAGTCCACACCGCCCCGCGGAAGCGTAACCCACCCATACTCCTACATCTACATTTACCCCTTACCTAACACTATGGGCAATTTAGCATGGCCAATTCACCTGGCCTGCACATCTTTGGACTGTGGGAGGAATCCGGAGCACCCGGAGGAAACCCACGCAGACACGGGGAGAACGTGCAAACTCCACACAGTCAGTCGCCTGAGGCGGGAATTGAACCCGGGTCTCAGGCGCTGTGAGGCAGCAGTGCTAACCACTGTGCCACCGTGCCGCCCATAATTGGTGGTGGGAATGGTGTTTTGAAACGTGCATCAAGGGGATGGACTTTATCCAAGATATATTCATTCCTTTCTACGTGGAGACCCGATGACGATGGGAATGGCTGACTGCTTCTGAATGAAGAGACCATGACTGCTGCCAGTTCAGTGGGTATTCGCCAACATGATGTACTGGGATGGGCACACTGTGACATTAATGGAGAGGGAGAAAACTCCTTCAGTTCCTCTACCTCTCCCCATTGACATGGATACTCTGCAGATGCCATGGACACCATCGGGGATCCCACTATACTGGATATAACCGGCAGCTTCCTGCTGAGGGAGAAACAATCTATTTACCTCATCCACCATATATATACTCCACCATCGAATGTTGACATTGATGTTGAGACACTGGGAGAGGATGGATATGTCACCCAGTCTTGCCTGGAAAGTTCTGGATCATAGAAGCTGAATGAAACAGTGACCCTAACAGCCACTGGCAGCACCGTCCTCCTCCTGGTGTGAAGCTGCAGGTCGTGTTGAAGGAGGTGACACCGCTCTGTGACCAGCTCCTTGTTCAGTCAGGGTCCCCTCATACTTTGATCCTGGGTTAAGTGGAGTTTGGGAAATTGGTCCTGGAAAATCCTGGGTGGACACAGCAGATCCCTTTCCGCACACACACTCACTCCGTGGTTTCAGAGCTTCCCCTCTCTGCAGCCTCTGCTCCATTTGTTGTTCATGTTGCAGACCCAGATGCTGGAGCTGCAGTCCCCATGCTCCATCCAGAGTTGGGTCACCAAATCCTCAGATCTCCCTGAATGTCTGAGGCAACTTACAGCACAACCTCCAGCAAAACATCCCCTGCCCCTCCACTAAATTTTCAATTGCAGAAGCCAGTCAGAAGCCCCTCACTACAAGTGTTTTGGACCAGACCAGATTCCCTCAAAATATTTCCAGAAGGCTGTTTAGACACAAACCTTTCCTTATTTTAAATATAGATGTGAAGTGTGTGTTCCAGTTATGTTGTGACGAGTCAAACCACTCGACATTGAGCAAAATATAATCTATTCAAATGCTTTAGTTAAAATACAATCAAAGAAAAGAACGTTTTGGAATAGCTTATATGTTGGAACACTTACACAAACATTAGATACCGTACCTTCTTGGTTTACACTGCTTGACACAAAGATATATTCAAATACAGATCCTTACAGCAGTTTTCCAATCCAGGGGGAAACAAGCTGAACAGAGATCTCAGAGAGAAAAGCATCTGGGGATCATGTATTGAAACTTCCAACCCTTCTGGGATCCCCAGCAGCTTCTGAATGCTGCAGCTAAAAGCAAAATGAGGTAATCTGGTCTGGGAGAGCTGGCCACTGCCCTTCCATTGTTACCAAAGTTTTAATGAAACCTAAAATCTCAGTTATTTATTTAAACTATTTTCAGACAGCTGTTCTACACCTCTGCCTTTAACACCTCTCTTCAAAAAAAAACCAAGAGAAATAATCTTTTTACAGTGATAGCATCCTCACAACTCCATCTTTAATAAAATAATCCATCAATACATTTGGATTCATTTTAGACATCCTAATCTTCCTCGATTAGTAGACTGAAATGCATATATATTACATTGACTCTGAGCATACAAATATTCACATCTATTTCGATTTCAGTCATTTTACTCCTGCCACAGAATGCCTTTGACTTTCTTCATCCAAGTCTCCACACTTAGGTTTTATCGCCCTGTCACCTGTATAGTTTCAAACTGAATGGCAGCAATAATAGGCTCAATCGAAACAGACTGGTATTTTTCTCCCTAATCTTTTCCAAAAACTTTAAGGGGTTATGATCAGTGATAAAGATTTGTCTCAGGTATGTTATTGGCAATATAAATCTGAAAAGTTGTAACGCCAACACCAAGCTCAAGGCCTCCTTCCCCATTGTGGAATAAATCTGTTGATGTTTCCACTGGACACTCCAACCACACGTTACATAATGGAGCACTTCTCATCTCTCCAATAGACCTTTTGAATGACATAGCTCCTCATGTCTCAGCATAAAAGAATTACATGCTTCTGTATCTCTTAATGCTCTAACCTCTTTACCTGCTACTCCTGGCCTATGCCTGTAAACCTTAACAAGACCTCGCACATTCTTCTCCATCTCTCACAGAAACCAAAGTTTGATTTCTGAACTCAATCATCATCATCAGCCATTTCAGCTTCTAATCTTGCCGTTTTAACTCTGCTCTTCCACACGAGTTTTCACGGCTGCAGGAAGTGAATTGTTGAACTTCTCCAAAATAAGAATCTTTCTAAGAGTGTCTTAGGTTTGCTCTGTTTTGAATACCCTTACCACCTTTCAAAATTACTGTGTTTGATCCTTTCAAACTCAATGTGCGTTTAACCAGAGACCCTCTTTTAGATTCCTGTAACGCTGTCTGTCAGTGTCTGGCCCAAGCTCATATACACTTCAGATGGTTTTCTTCACCACTCCATACTGGCCAGATACCTCCTCCGATAGGGATGCAAATACCTCTCAGCTTTGGATCAAATAAATTCACATGGTCACTGGTGTCTGCTTTTGTTTAGCCACTTTCTCAAATGAAATTCAAAAGGCTTCCCCATCCTTCTCATCAAATTTAGAGAATGCCTGGATGCATTTAAATAGAACCTCGTTAGGCCATTGGTGACAATAGGGTTGCTCAACCGCACTATCCTCCTCATCCCACCGACATTCTACCTTCATCTCCACCTTCTATATCAACTTTCCTCTCTAATTGCTACCGTTTTAAGTTGAAACTCTCTGCTTTTCTTCTGTCCTTTTCTCTCTTTTCTCTTCGTTTCCCTTTCTTTTATTTCTACTTTTCATCATAATTCAAACTCTTTCAATTCCTTCTCAGGTTCAAAGACCATTATTTCAAATTCAATTCCGGCCATTTCCAAAGAGTCTGATGGCGGTTCCACTAAACGTAATTGCCGATCTATAGCTGTAATTATCTCTAATTTTCTCACAGACAATCGCAACCCCAACTCCAGGTTGTCTGTCAATTCCTAAAGCTTTACCATCATTACGTTTTGTAAAACCGCCAACTTCACTTTTCCACACCCAGAGAACTCTTAATGACTGAATCTTTATACACAAAATACTGTTGAAAATAACCGAATTCAACATCCAGAAAAAAGACACTATCAACTACCATACACGACCTTTGAACCCAATTGCCTCCTGGTGCATACTCTCCAATGTCTGCATGAGCTTATTCTGGATGATTTGGTTTCCTCCCATAATCCAAAGATGTGCATGTCAGGTGTATTGGCCATGATAAATTGTTCATAGTTTTCAGGGATGTGTGAGTTAGTTGCCTTCGTCGGGGTAAATGTGTAATAATAGGGGAGAGGAATGGGTCTGTGTAGGTTACTCCTCGGAGGATCGGTGTGGACTTGTTGGGGAGAATGGCCTGTTTGCAAATTCTAAACCCAATTTTGTATTATCGATTTAGAACCGGACAAGAGTCCCCAGTTTGCTATAGTCGAACCAGGCTGCCTCAAACTATTTTAAGAAGGTAGGTTGGATGCCAACCTTTCCTTATTTTAAAGGTAGACGTGAGTTGGGTGTTCCAGATGTCAAACTATTCAAACCACTCACCATTAAGCAAAATACAATATATTTAAACACTCTAATGAAAATCCAATTAGAAATGAAGATGAATTTAGAATAATTTTTCTATTGGCAATCTTAACCGAGTAATGGATACAGTACCTTCTACTAATGAACTGTTCCAATATATCAACATGCCATAAACACACCCCTTGGCAAAAAAGAACATTCAGACATGCATTCTTGCATACAGTTCTCCAATCCAGGAGGAAACACCATCAAGTGAGGTTCCAGAGAGAATAGCAGCTGTGGATAATTTACTGAAACTTACAACCCTTCTGGGACCTGGTGATTGTTACAGCTACAATATATTAAAAAAAAACTATAAATCCTGGTCTGTGCCAGCTGGCCATTGTTTCTGCTATTTATTTAAAAACCCTAAAAGCCCCATAAGTGATTTACTTGAGCCGTTTTCAGTCGGAAGTTTTGCTTTTAAGGTCTCTTACTAAATAAAAGGGAGAACATAACCTTTTATTAAAAAAGTGACAGCATTGTCAGGCAATTTATATGCGTGGTCCTTCACTCAGTGGGCTTCCTTTTGTTACTGATCGCATGGTCACCTGAGAGCGACAGCCACAGGTACAGACCAAGTTACAAGGATGTTTCTCATAACTTCAGAAACACGCCTGTCCATGGACCATCACATGGGACATACCAGGAAGTGAACAACAGCTTGACACACGCCATTTCATTATTTCTGAGCTACACAATGCCAGCACACGATACACTAGGGAGGCCAAAACCCAAGGCCAGGGAAAGAAAGAAAGGGACAAGAGATTCACATTAAAGACAGAAACAGACAGTTAATTAACTGAAAAGATGTTGTGGAAATATGTGGAAAACGTCAGGGCAGTGGGACTAACTGGCGAAGTGAGATCTTCGTGAGTAAAATTACAAGAATGAGAACATTGAATAAAGACATTGTCAGATCAGCTGAAATGGTTTTTTACATCAAGTTCTCAATGTGCTTCACAGAACACCACAAACAACATAAACTGGGACAAGATGACAGCCCAGCATGGAGAGCTGTGCAGACCATGCTAGTGTGTTGCTCAGTAAACTGCACTATCTGCACAGCATAGAGAGTATTGCAAACTCTACTATCATATGCTAACTATACTCACAACAGATTTACTGCTTACAGTGGGAAGGTTTGCTCTCTCTGCGCGCGCGCACGCGTGTGTATGTGTGTGTGCATATGTTCATCAGAGACTGAGAGAGTGTGTGTGTGTGCGCGCGCGATTGGCGTGGTTGAATGCAAAACTCATTGTTTGAGAAGGAACGCACATGGAGGAAATTATTTTAAATACGAACAACAGGCAAGCTTTTTGTTAATCAGTAGAGAGAACGAGAGAAGTTGCATGGACAGATGAGCTAAGGTGTTTGAGAATGTTAAAATAAAGGCATTGCCAGACACAATAGCAATATACATCCGCGTGCACATGAATGACAGATGGATGGGAATTTGGTGTGAGGCTGAATCAGATTTGCTTCGGCAGGTTTGAAGCCAGGAGTGTCAGCAGCAGATTATTGGCTTCATTAAGATTGTATTTCATAGCTCAAGGTTCAAACAACAGATGGAATAAACCAGTGAGATATATTCTGGAGTGGTGAGTATTTCAAGTTAGACATGTTCAGGATATGGTGTCAAGAATCAGCTCATAGTCAAAGGGATCTCCCACAGTTGTGACCTGACTGTTTCAGCTGCAGATATTGGCCAGGAATGGGATGGAAACAGTGGAAGGAAGTGGAGTTTGTAACCAGAAGAGTAGAAAGTGTCCTCCATGCTCTTAACAGCAAAGGCAATAAGACAATGCATTGTGGTTCTCCCCTGAAACTGAATAGTTCAACATAGAGACCCGTGAGTTACACTGCCAGAGCAGAGAGCGAGACAGTAATTGAACACCTTCATTGATGCAGTTAGTAGTGGTCTGTAGAGTGAATGTCTGGATTGTGAGATTCAACAGGAACAATAACAGTGGCAGGAAGTGTAGACAATATGAAATAACAATAATACACTCATAACTGGTGTATAGAAAACAAAACCTGGATAGTGACACTCACCAGGAACACCAACGATAGCCAGGAAGGGATAAAAAAAGTATTGAATAATGAGAAGAGCGAAATAGATCTGCGATGATAATGGCAACCAATCAAATTCAGAAAGATACCAAACATAATCAGATAAGCTCCTGTATATTGTTGGAATATTCTTGTCTAATGTCCTCAGATTCTGATCCATTGTTGGAATATTTCAGTCTAATGTTCTCAGATTCTGATTCATTGTTAGAATATTTCAGTCTAATGTTCTCAGATTCTGATCGATTGTTGGAACATTCCAGTCTCATGTTCTCAGATTCTGATTTCTCCTCCCCTTCTCTCTGGATCTGCTGATCCCTGTCAGTGCTGTCGGTGATGGTCTGCTCATGTTATGGGTTGACACATTGAACGGAGCCCATTTATCATTAAAAGATTGAAACTCTCCACTGGGATAATTAGAATCCATGGAGATTGGCATTAATCACAGTCACTGAACAAATAGGCTCAGTTAACCAATTCAAAACATCACTTTTCATTTACTGGTTTTGGACGGAATGGATAAGGGTTGCTGAGGGATGGACCATAAATCTTTCAATATTTTTAATCTTTTTTCCCTTGTATATAAGAGTATTAACAGAACACTGCAGCGGCCTATATATGTTCCACTCTGCTTATGAAAATAGGCAGTTATAAAATGATAGATCTGCTGCGTAAAAAAACAAACGTCGGGTGGGCAAGTTTCTAGATACCTGAAACAAAGTACGGTACTTATTGACCAGTGTGAGGCTACTCCTGGTTTCAATGCCCTGTTTTCAAATCCTTTCATAACCTTGAGTCAGACCATTGAGACTGCTGCTCAGTAACAGACCAAAGCAATTCTGTCCCTATGGGCCCCTTACAGAGGGATAGGAGAAGGCCATTCAGCCCATATTAACCTGTTGCTAGTTGAAAAGGTAGAAAGTTGGAATATTGGCACATTTTGCCAACAGAATCATTCAAAACAAAGAGATTTGTCGCTGCAGCTGTATGAGGTGTCACTGAGAGGGCACCTAGAGTACATTGTGTTGTTTGTGTTTCTGTAACTGAAAAGGAATGGGTCTCCATTAGATACAGTTTACCGGCTGCTCGTAATCCACAGGTTGCTATGTCTCGGATCTGTTACATGGGGACAGGAGGAGGCCATGCAGCCTCTCGAGTGTGTTTAGAAGAACTGGAGGAGGCCATTAAGCCTCTTGGGTCTATTACAGAGGGACAGCATTTCCAGTGTAATACAGAGGGACAGGATGAGCCTATTCAGTCTCTCGAGCCCGTTATTGAGGCACAGGATGTGTTTATTTAACTTTCAAGTTTGTTATGCATAAATATTAGTTTTAAATTAATTATGGAATCGGAAATACCTGATGTCAACATTAAAGTTCTAACTTTGAACAAGGCCAATTTTGAATGTGTTAGGTGAGCCCTGTGAAAGGCTGATTGGAATACCCTATTCACAGGTAAAGGGATGGTTGGAAAATGCAAGGCCATCAAAACTTGGTTTCAGAGAGTCCAGAGCCAACGTGTTCCTATTAGAGAGGTGGGCAAGGCTGGTGGGTGCAGGGAGTGCTGGATGGCTAGATATATTGATGTTATGGTCAAGGTAAGGAAGGAGGCGTATGTCAGGTAAACAGAGCTGAGATCAAGTGAATCCCGAGAGGTGTATAAGGGCAGCAAGTGCATAGTCAATGGGGAAATCGGGCCAGAAAAATGTGGACAAGAGATTGCTTTAGAAATTGGGTTAATGAGGCATTGAACAAATTCTACAAATCCTTCAATGGCAAAAGATTAACTAGGGAGACAATAGGGCCCCTTAAAGATCAGTAAGGCTACCTATTTATGGAACCACAACAAATTTGAGGGATACTAAACAAGTATTTCTCCTCAGTATTTAATGTGGAGGAGGTTACAAGAGCGAGAGAATGAAGAAATATGCAATGATACCTTGAAAAGTGTCTATATTACAAGGAGGTGTTGGACATTTTAAAACACATAAAGGTGAACTAACCCCTGGGACCTGATCAGTTGTATCCCAGATGTTTGCGGGAAGCTAGGAAATAGATTGCTTATGCATTTTGCTGATATATTTGTAACATTGATTTTCACAGGTGAGGTGTCAAAAGACTGGAGGGCTGCTAACATAGCGCAATTATTTAAGAAAATAAAGAAAAAACAGGTAACTCGAGATTGGTGAGCATGACGTCAATGGTGACTAAATTGTTGGAGGGGATTTCGAGGAAAAAGATCGATATGTATTTGGAAAGACAAGGACTGAAGAGGGGTTTGTACAATTGAGATTACGTCTCACTGACTCGGTGGAATTTTTTGAGGATGTGATGAAGATGATTGATGAAGGCAGGACAGTGGATGTTGCCTTTATGGAATTCAGTAAGAAAACCAAAATGTTCTACATGGTAGACTGGTTAGCAAGGTCAGACTGCCTGGGATCCAGGGAAAACTCGCCATTTAGGTCCAAACTTTTCTTGAATATTGGAGACAGGGCGTGACAGTGACATTTGTTCATTAAACTTGGAGACCTGTGTCCAGTGGCGTGCCGCAAAGATCAATAGTGGGTCCACTGCCTTTTGTCACTGATACAAATCATTTACATTTGAGTATATGAAGTATGGTCAGTAAGTTTGTAGATAATACCAGATTTGGTGGTGTCGTCGACAGTGATGAATGATCTCTCAGACTATAATGGGACTTTGTTTAGGTGAGCCGAGGAGTGGCAGATAGAGTTTATTTTAGTGAAATGTGAGGTGTCGCATTTTGGCAAGACATATCAAGGCAAGACATGTAGGTAGGGTCCTGTCGAAAGCTGCCAATAAAGGAGAATTCCATGGAAGTTATCGAATCCCTACAGTGAGGAAACAGGCTTTTCGGCCCATCGAGGCCACACCGACCCTCTAAACAGTATCCCACTAGACAAACCCCTACCCTATCCCTCTGAGCCTGCATTTTCCATAGCTAATCCACCTCGCCGACACATCCCTGGGTACTTTACTCAATTTAGCATGGCCGATCTACCCTTATCTGTATATCTTTATATTGTCGGAGGAAAACATAACATCCGGAGGAAACTCATACAGACACGGGGAGAATGTGCAAACTCCACACAGTCAGTCATTCAAGGATGGAGTTAAACCCAGATCGTTGTGCTCTGAAGCAGCAATGCTAGTCACTGAGCTACTGTGTCACCTTGTGGTGCAGGTTCTCTGTTCTTTGAAAGTGCCATCACAGGTAGACAGTGCAGTGAAGAAGGCACTTGGTGATATTCCCTTTATTGGTCCGTGCTTTGTGTCTAAACATTTTCACGACGCGTTGCATCTGTACAGGACATTGGTTTGGCCACTTTTGTAATATTGCCTTTAATTCCAGTTTCCCTGCTGTCGGAAAGATGTTGTCAAACTTGAAAGGGTACAGAAGAGATTTAAAAGAATGTTGCAGGTGTTGGAGGGTTACAGCTACAGGGAGAGTTTGAATAGGCTGGGACTATTTTCAAGTGTTGAGGCTGAGGGGTGATCTTAAAGAGGTTTATAAAACCATGAGGGGAATAGATAAGGTAAACAGTCAACGTCTTTTCCCAGGATAGGCGAGTCCAAAATTAGAAGACAAAGGTTTAAGGTGAGAGGGGAAAGATTTAAATAGGGACATGAGGGATAACATTTTCACACAGAGACCGCTGCGTGTATGGATTGAACAGACAAAAGAGGTGGTGGAGGCAGGTACAGTTACACCATTTTAAAGGCATTTGGATGGATACATGCAGGAGAGATGTTTAGACGGAAATGGGCCAAATGCTGGCAAGGGGAACGAGATTTATTTAGGATATTTGGTTGGCATAGACGACCGGACTGAAGGATCGTTTTCTGTACTGTACATCTCTGAGACTCTATTGCCTTTTGAGTGTATAACACAGGAACAGGAGGAGGCTACTCAGCTTCTGAATTCTGTCAGTCAGATTGTTTGCTCAATTACTGAGAGCAAAATACAAAAATACATCATTCAGATTTTGATGGTGATTTACAGAATCAGGAGAATTGCTTTTAGTCAACAGAAGCTGTAAGGAATGTGAAGAGGCTATTCAGTCCCTCAGTTCCATTCCACAGGAGCAGGAGGTGAGCACAGAGCTATTGGAGCCTGTTACACAGGAACAGGAGGAGGACATCCATATTCACTGACTTGGGATCAGGAAGCAGTCATTCAACTGCTTGAGACTGGGACACAGGAACAGGAGGGAGTCATTCAACTGCTCGAGGCTGGAACACAGGAACAGGAAGGAGTCATTCAACTGCTCGAGGCTGGGACACAGGAACAGGAGGGAGTCATTCAACTGCTCGAGGCTGGGACATAGGAACAGGAGGGAGTCACTCAACTGCTTGAGACTGGGACACAGGAACAGGAGGGAGTGACTCAAATGCTCGAGGCTGGGACATAGGAACAGGAGGGAGTCACTCAACTGCTTGAGACTGGGACACAGGAACAGAAGGATGTCATTCAACTGCTCGAGGCTAGAACACAGGAACAGGAGGGAGTCACTCAACTGCTTGAGACTGGGACACAGGAACAGAAGGGTGTCATTCAACTGCTCGAGGCTAGAACACAGGAACAGGAGGGAGTCACTTAACTGCTCGGGACTGGAACGGGAGAAATCAGGGGCGAGTGAGGCCCCAGGGTCCTGTTATGCAGGAACACAAGGAGATTACTCACTCCCCATCAGTATGGGTCACTGGGAGAGAAGGGAATTGTCTTGTTTCTGACAAAAATATCAGAGCTTTGAAACTGCTGCTCAGAAACAGGGAAAAACAGGAGGCATTCACTCAACTGCTCGAGCCTGGGACACAGGACCAGGAGGCATTCACTCAACTGCTCGAGGCTGGGACATAGGACCAGGAGGCATCCAGTCAACTACTAGAGGCTGGGACACAGGAACAGGAGGCATTCACTCAACTGCTCGATAGTGGAACACAGGAACAGGAGGTAGTCACTCAACTGCTCGAGACTGGGACACAGGAACAGAAGGTAGTCACTCAACTGCTCGAGCCTGGGACACAGGAACAGGATGGAATTACTCAACTGCTCGAGATTGTGACACAGGAACAGGAGGCAGTCACTCAAATGCTAGAGGCTGGGACACAGGAACAGGAGGCAGTCATTCAACTGCTCAATACTGGGACACAGGAACAAGAGGCAGTCACTCAACTGGTCAGGACTGGAACGGGAGAAATCAGAGGGCGAGTGAGGCCCCAGGGTCCTATTACGCAGGAACACAAGGAGGTGACTCACTCCCCATCAGTATGGGTCACTGGGAGAGAAGGGGAATTGTCTTGTTTCAGACAGAAATATGTGAAAAAGTTGCATGAGCGAGCCATTCAATCCTGCTCCAACATTCTCTAAGACCACGGCTGATCTGATTGTGATTTCCTCATTCCGCTCTCTGCAGCCTCTGCTCCATTCGTTGATCATGTTGCAGACCCAGATGCCCTAACTGCAGCCCCCATGACCCATCAAGAGTAGGTCACCAAAGCCTCTGGTCTTCCTGAATGTTCCACAGCAGTTTAAAGCACAGTCTCCAGGAAACGGTGCTCAACATTTCCACGAATGTACCAAAACTAGAATTAAGTCAAATGACACTCAACTGCAAGTAGGAAGCCTGGTCTGAATCAGTAACAGTTGAGGGGATTCCTCATGTTACTGAGCACACGATCAGCAGCGAGTGATTAACACAGGCATTCAATGGATAGGCACAGAGCAAGTTACAAAGATGTGCCTGAAAACTGCTCGAAACCTACTATTCAAAATGGAGCACAGGGCAGGATACTTGGAAGTCAAAGAAAATGCAAGCTATGCATTTTTCACATTGTTTTTAAGCATCTTAATGTTAGAAACTGATGCTCTCGGGTGAGCAACATTCAAGGTAAGAGGAAGATATGGGACAGTTATTCACATTAAAACTGGACAACTAAAACTGGATGTCAGGGTTTAAATACCAACAGTTTTAAATAGCAACAAATGGGAGGGATTTGGGAAATAGACAGAGAGAGAGACTTAGATAAAGTGCTATGGGAGGATGTGTTCACAGGTTTCAGAATGCTGAAGTGAAGGCATTTGGATGGCATCTCACAACATAAACTGGTATTTCCGGGAATGAATAATTAATGGGATATTGGAGTGAGGTCAGACAGTGACATGGAGTCTTGGAGATATGCAGCACGGAAACAGATCCTTCAGTCTAACCCGTCCATGTCGATCAGATATCCCAAATTAAACGAGCCCCATTTGCCAACATTTGGCCCATATCATTGTAAACCCTTACTCTTCATGTACCCATTCAAATGTCTTTTAAATGTTGTAAGTGTAACAGCCTCCTCCATCTCCACTGGCAGCTCATTCCAAACATGCACCAACCTCTGTTGGAAAAAGTTGCTCCTTCGGTCATTTTTAAATCTTACCCCTCTCACCATAAATCCATGTCCTCTAGGTTTGGGGAAAAGACCTTGGCGGTTCACCCTAGACATGCCCCTCACGCTCCAGGAAAAATCACCCAAACGTACTCACCCTCTCCCTATTGCTCAAATTCTGGCAACTACCTTGTAAATCTTTTCTGACTCGCTTCAATATTCATAATATCTTTCCGATAGGAGGGAAACGCGAATTGAATGCAATACTGCAAAAGTGGCCAAATTAGGTGCTGTACAGCAGCAACGTGACCTCCCAATTCAAAGCACTAGCCAGTAAAGGCAAGCATACCAAATGCCTTCTTCACTATCCTACCTACCTGCGATTCTACTTTCAATGAACTATGAACCTGGATTGGAAGGTCTCATGGATCAGGAACACCCCGCAGAACCTTACCATTAAGTGTATACGTCCTTTCCTGATTTGCATTTCCAAAATGCAGCACCTCACATTTATCTAAATTAAACACCATTTGCCACGCCTCAGCCCATCAGCCATCTGACCAGGATCCCATTTTATTCTGAGGTAAACCTTCTTGCTGTCCACTCAACCATCAATTTTGGTGTCATCTGCAAATTTACCAATTATCGCTGCTATGTTCGCATCCAAATGATTTACATAAATCCTGAAAATACTGGACCCAGCACGGATATTTGTAGAACACCACTGGTCACAGACCTCCTGTTGGAAAAGCAACCCTTCACCACCACCCTCTGTATCTTACCTTCGAGCCAATTTTATATCCACGTGGCTAGTTCTCCATGTCTTCCATGTGAACTAAACTTGTTAACCAGTCTGCCATGTGGAAAGGGTAAAATGTTTGACTGAAGTCCATGTCGACAAGGTGCACCTCTCGGCTTCAATGAACCCTCTTAGTCACTTCTTCAAAATAAATCTCCGTCAATTTAGCGAGACACGATTCCCCAAGCTTCAAGCCTTGTTACCTATCCCTTATCAGTCCTTGCCATTCAAAATACATGCAAACCTTGTGCCACATAATCCTCACCAACAATTTGCCCTCCACTGACGTCAGCCTCACCGGCTTTTCCTTACCATCCTTCTTAAATGGTTTTAGTAATTCCAACAAGTTATCAAATCTCCTATCTCCCGGTACCTCACCTGTGGCAATTGACAATACAAATATCCCAGCAAGGGGCCCAACAATCACTTCCCTTGTTCTCGGGTACACCTGATCAGGTCCTGGGGATTTTCCCACCTTTACAGGCTTTACGAAGTCCAGCATCTCCTCCTCTGTAATGCAAACACTTTTCACGATACCACTGTTAAATTCTCTGGCTTCCATATCCTTCTGCACAGTCAAAATGCTTGTTCAGTGTCGCCTCCATCTCCTGTGGTTCCGCACATCGGCAGCATTGCTAATCTTTAGATGGCCCAAAACTCTCCGGAGTTACTCTTTTCTCCTAAATGTATGGGTAGAGTACATTTGGATTCTTCTTAACCCTATTTGCCAAAACTATCTCATGTCCCCATCATGGCCTCCTTATATCCCGCTTAAGTATACTCCTACTGGCTTTAGACTCACTGGACATTGACTTTAAATCTGGAATTAAGAGGCTAATGATGATGACAAAGACATTTTCGATTTTTGGAAAAAACCCAACTGGTTCGCTGACGTTCTTGAAGTCAGTAAACTGCCACCCTCACGTGTCATTGGTTACATGTGACTCCAGATCGACAATAATATGTATGACTCTTAACTGCCCTCTAGGCAATTAGTAATCGGCAATAAATGCAGGCCCAACCAGCGATACTCTCATCCCGTGAATGAATACTGAAACCCCTCGATTCCTCCTCTCTCTACCTGAAATATGTTTCCCTCTTATCCATGACCAGACCCTCAATTTCTCCAGTCCTCCAGCATTCCTTACACTTACCAGCCTTACCCTTCACCCTAACAGGGACATACTGTGTCTGGGCTCTTGACATCTCATTTTTGAAGGCTTCAATCTTCACAGTTGGCCCGTTATTTGCGAATATCTGTCCAAATCCAGTTTGGAAGTTCTTGCTAATATCATCAAAATTGGCCTTACTCAAATCCCCTTTTCCATCTCTATTTTAAAACTAACGGAATTATGATTATTTGTCCAAAGGTGCGTCCTAACTGATATCTCAGTCACCTGACCTGCCTTATTTCCCAAGCGTAGTTCATGTTTAGCTCGTTCTCTGTGATGGAGAGTATTGGATAAGCAAATGCAGCTTTGTTACTGTTAGTGGGGGTCAGCAGTGTATTCGACTCATTGGATTGAATCCAACAATAATTCGTCTCCTAGCTATTTTCACTGAGTGTGACAGAGGGATCGACTGCACAAAGCCGAGCTCGTTTCCTGGTGCTATCTTATAAAATTTTTCTCATTAATCCCCACCCCATGGTGTCCTTCTCATTCAATGCCAGCCCTATTCTCCCACCCATCATGTCTGGAGGTATTCACCATCGCCCAGATACCCCTGGATATTCCGTGATCCCTGGCACTGGTGCCATCTTTAAAAGGCCAATAGGCACACGGTGAAGCTTTCTCAGTTTGGAGCTGCCCTGCACAGTTTACCCCGAGTTTTGCAGATAATTGGAAATTACAAGACGGTTTGTCGACAGGGGAACGGAGGTCCAATTGGATGGGCGAGTACAGAGGGGGGCCTTACTCTTCCCAGAGGGGGGCCACACCACCAGACCCACCAAACATGGTCTGAGCTCTCCACCCAGCTCAGTGCAGTATCTGCGGTCTGATTAAATGTCCAGCAATACAGGACAATCATCCAAAACCTTCCCCGCTCTGCCAGGGTCAGTGTCACTCTATTCCCTCTGCTCCCTCACACTCACTGTATATCTGTTATAGCACCGACCCCGAACAAGGCTCATGGCCCACCACTCTCACTGCTGCATGCAGCACCTTCCCCCGTCTCTCTCTCTCTCTCTCTCTCTCTCTCTCTCTCTCTCACCCCCTCTCTGTCCCCCCACTATCCAGCCCCCCCCGGCACTAATTAACTATGGACTGACTCCCTCCGGGCACCTCACCATATCTCCCCCTACCTACACCAGCACTAACAACAGTGCCACCCACTCCTACCCTCCCTCCCTCCCCTTCTCCCATTCCAGGAGAAACAGCCTGGAATAGGACAGAAGGTGCCATGCCGTGTGGTGGAGTGCCCGATATCCATTCCCTCACCCAGCTCCCCCCGCCATGTGGGGAGTACCCTGGTCGGAGCTGGACAGGACCGGGATGCCTCGTGTGGAGATTCTGAAACATCCACATCCCACCGACCGAGTAATGAGCAATGTTCAGTGAAGGGAAATTCTCACTTTAAACCCACTGGCAGCTCCTTTTCCCCCCGGCACAACTTGGAAGCCATGGCCCTGATGCCATCTCCCTTTTGTGTTGAGCTGGTACAAATAGAATCCCCACAGCTTCGCTGGGCATGAGGTTGAACTGACAACACACCATCTCTACCACCTCCCAGGAAGCGGGCACAGTGACTCCTTCCTCCTGTAAACAGCTCAGATTCTGACACTAATTTGTGAGATTTTCCGCTACCCCCACTTGTCCTGACTTCTTCGATAATCTGTGCTCATACATCCAGCACCCTCTGCTCTTGCACCTCCTTTATAACAGTATAGCCTGTTTAATGTTACCTTTCAATGTCCTTTCTACCAAAGAGCATCACCTCACACTGTTCTGCTTTGATCAGCATTTGCCATACGCCTGAACACTACACCAAAATATAACTTTCCTGATGGACTTCCATGCTGTCCTCAACAAACTTTACAATTCTTCCAAGTTTGATATCTGCAAAGATTGAAATTGTCCTACAATCACACTCCACACAGAAATACTGACACACACCAGACAGAACGACTGAAATATTGACAAGGTTACAATGAAGCGAGAGAAATACTGACACTCTCCATGTCTGTAGTGTCAATGAACAGCAAGTGCCTCTATGTGTGTATATTAGTGTGTGTATCTGTGTGTGGCGAACCTGGCAGTCTATGTGGTGTTTAAAGTGATGTAATGTCCCCCGACACGAGTTCTGAGTAAGGATCACTCGATCCAAAACGTCAATTTTCATTTGTGTCCAAAGATGGCTTCCAGAGCTGCTGAGCTTTCTGTTGTTGTCAATCTCTGTTGCACTCCAAACCCCATCCCCCACCTCCCACCTCCGACGTCACTGTAATCGTGGTGGTAAAGTGTGTAAACCATCAGGGATTCAGTTTGGGAGGGAGAGAGAGGGCAGCAGTTCACAGCACAATCCAATCTAAATTTTGATTGCACCAAACACACACACACACACACACACACACACACAAACACACACACACACACACACAAGGTTGGTGTGGACAGGATTGTCATTGGACTGAAGCCCTCAGAGTGGAACAGTTTCATGTGCACAAATGTCTGCTCTCCTTCTCTAATGTGGAAACGGTTTGTCACTGGGTAGTATTTTTAATACACAGTATACTCATTAAAGCATATTTCCATTGCAATTATATCCAAGCAAATCCGAGTAGCCACATTGCAAGGCGATGAGATTAATTTTAATGCACTTCCTGTAACTTGCAATTTTTAATGTCTTACTCTTACAAGTCAACTTACATGTGAGAAAGGATTGAAAAGACCGAAACCAGACCAGCAGAGTGTGGGATTGATCACTTTAAAGAAAAGAGGGAAAGGGAGAGGAAGGGAGAGCGGTTTTGACCCCGTTTCAGTGATTCACACCAAAAACAACAAGAGTTCCAATTCCACAGAGATGCAGAGACAGAGATCCACACACTAATGCAGGAACACATCTAACAAGCACAGAGAGATAGACACGCACATAATGGTACACCGCGACATATGTAGACACACGGGAATAGACAAACACAACAGAAACATGCAGATATATAATTGGATATGTAAATACACATAGACCCATCGAGTTATACAGGGTATTTGCAAACAGACCTATCGGCCCATACAGTCCATGCTGACAATAATTCCAAACTAAACCAGTCCCATCTGCCTGCGCTTGGTCCAGATTTATCCAAACATTCGCTTATTCTTGTCCTTAATCAAGTGCATTTTAAATGCTGTAACTTTACCCATAATCCATCACTTCCTCAGGAAGTTCACTCTCTACATGAACCACATGTTGTGTAAAAAAACAACCTCACGGGTCCTGATCATGTGAACCCAATAACTCTGTAGGAAGATAAGGAATTGATTGCAGGGCCCCTTGCTGAGATGTTTTTATCATGAATAGCCACAGGTGAAATGCTGGAATTCATGAGTTTGACTAAAGTTGTGCTATTAAACAAAATGGAAAGGAAGAGCTAGGGAACTATAGATTGGTGAACCTGATATCAGTGGTCGGCACGTTTTTGGAGGGAATCATGAGGTAGAGGATTTACATGTATTTGGAAAGATACATTAGGGATAGAACAATGTGAGGACTGTAAATGCTGGAGATGAGAGTCTAGATTAGAGTGGTGCTGGAAAAGCACAGCAGGTCAGGCAGCATCTGAGGAGCAGGAAAATAGATGTATTGTGCAAAAACACTTTATCAGGATAGGCAAATTGGGTTGTGCCTGGAAAATCATGTCTCACTAACTTGATTATTTTTTGTTTAGAAGTAACGGAGAGGATTGATGTGGGCTGAACGCTGGATGTGATCTATACAGACTTCAATTAGGCATTCGACAAGGTTCTGCATGGGAGACTGGTTAGCAAGGTTAGGTCACATGGAATACAGGGGGAAATAGCCAGTTGGATACAGAATTGGCTTAAAAGTAGAGGACAGAGGGTTGTGGTGGAGGGTTGTTTTTCAGACTGGAGGCCTGTGACCAGTGGAGTGCCACAAGGATCGATGCTGGTTCTGCTACTTTTCATCATGTATATAAATGGTTTGCATATGAACATCGGAGATATAGTTCGTAAGTTTGCAGATGACACCAAAATTGGAGGTATAATGGCCAACAAATAAGATAATCTCAGATAACGACAGGATATTGATCAGATGAGCCAATGGACCGAGGAGTGGCCGACAGAGTTTAATTTAGATAAATGTGAGATGCTGCATATGGGAAAGGCAAATCAGGGCAGGACTTTTACACTTAATGGTCAAGTCATGGGGAGAGGTGCTGAACAAAGTGACCTCAGAGTATAGGTTTATAGTTCCTTGAAAGTGGATTTGCTGGTAGATAGAATAGTAAAGAAAGTATTTGGCATGTTATTGGTCAGTTCATTGTGTATGTGAGTTAGGAGAATGGGTTACATCTGTACAGGACAAATGTTAGACCACTTTTAGAATACTGTATGCAATTCTATTCTACCTGCTGTAAGAAGGATGTTGTGAAACCTGAAAGGGTTCAGAAAGGGTTTACAACAATGTTGCCAGGACTGGAGTGTTTAAGCTACAGGTAGAGGCTGAATAGGCTATAGCTGTTTTCCCTGGAGCATCCGAGGATGAGGATTGACTTTAGAGGTTGTTAATAGTGAATAGCCAAGGTCTTTTCCCTACGGTAATGCAGCCGAAAACTAGACGGCAAAGGTTTAAGGTGAGATGGGAAAGACATAAAAGGGATCCAATGGGCAACATTTTCATGTCGAGGGTGGTTGTGTGTAATGAGCTGCCAGAGGAAGGTGTGGAGGCTGGCACAATTACAACATTTAAAAGGCATCTGGACGGGCAGATGAGTGGGAAGGGTTCAGGTAGAAATGGGCCAAATGCTGGCAAAGGGAGGAGATTAATTTTGGCTATCTAGTCTGCATGGACGCGTTGTACCAAAGGGACTGTTTCCATGCTATACAGCTCTATGACGCTATGTCTTTTTAGAAAAGTGCTCCTCTTATCTAAAATCAATCCCCCACTCGAGGTAAAAGACGCCTACAATTCAACATTATCGATACCCCTCATGATATTATAAATCTCTATAATGTCACCTCTCAGCCTCCTACGCTCCAGTAGATAATGTCCAAGTCTATTGAGCCTGTCCTTATAACTCAAAGACTCCATTCCCAGCAACATCCTGATATATCTCTTCTGAACGCTCTCGAACTTGATAATATCCTTTATATAACAGGGCGGACAGAACTGCACACAGTCCTCCAAGACATGCCTCACGAATGTCCTGTGCAACCTGAACATACCGTCCCAAATCCTGCACTCAAGTAGCACTCACTGCTACTTGTCATGTATATAAATGATTTGGATGTGAACATGTGAGATATAGTTAGTAAATTTGCAGGTGACACCAAAATTGGAAATGTAGTGGACAATGAAGAAGGTTACCTCAGAATAAAATGGTATCTTGATCAGATGGGCCAATGGATTGAGGAGTGGCAGATGGAGAGATATTTAGATAAATGTGAGGTGCTTCATTTTCGAAAGCAAATCAGAGCAGGACGGATACACTCAATGGTAAAGTCCCGGAGAATGTTGCTGAACAAAGAGACCTTGGAGAACAGGTTCGTAGTTCCTTGAAAGTAGAGTCGCAGGTAGATACGATAGTGAAGGTGTTTGGTATGCTTTCCTTTATTGTTCAGACCACTGAGTACAAGAGTTGGGAGGTAATGTTGTGGCTGCAAAGAACATTGGCTAGGCCACTTTTGGAATATTGTGTGCAATTCTGGTCTCATTCCCATTGGAAAGATGTGAAACTTATAAGAGTTCACAAAAGATTTACAAGGATGTTGCCAAGGCTGGAGGATTTGAGCTGTAGGGAGAGCCAAAATAGGCTGGGGCAGTTTTCTCTGTGGGTGAATTATAGAGGTTCATAAAATCATGAGAGGCATGCAAAGGGTAAATAGACAATGTCTTTTCCTTAGGTTGGGCGAGTCTACAACTGGAAGGCAAAGGTTTAGGGTGAGCGGGGAAAGATTTAAAAGTGACCTCAGGGGCAATTTTGTTTTTGCACAGAGGGTGGTGCGCGTATAGAATGAGTTGCCAGAGGAAGTTGTGGAGGCTGGTCAAATTAAAGTATTTAAAAGACGTCCGGATCAGTATATGAATAGGAAGGGATATGGGCAACGTGTTGGCAAATTTAACGAGATTAGGTTAAGCCAACTGGTCGGCATGAACGAATTGGACCAGAGGGTCTCTTTCCACGCAGTACCCCTCTATGACTCTATGTCTCTATTATGAAGGCCTGCAAGCGAAACACCTTCATAACTACCCTGCCCACACATGATACAACCTTCAAAGAATTATGCCTGAAACCATAAGTCGTTCTGTTCTACAACACTACTATTGGCTCGACTTTTCATTGTATATGTGTTTTCTTTGTTTGTTTTACCAAAGTACAATACCTTGCATTTAGCAACATTATACTCCATCTGCCATTCTTTAGCTAGTGAGTGATCGTACTGGGGAAGAAAGGCTGTAAAGTAATCAGCTGCCTGTATCATTTAATAGTTTTAGGAAGAGGGCAGTCACACGTTAGAGGTGGGAAACAGTGATCGGTGTTTGAGGCCAGAAAGTATGTGCTTTCTTTGTCTCAGATGTTCAGTATTGATATCTATTCGAGTTCCTTCATAGTGCAGTGTGTGTCAGCATGACTTCATTCCCTCATATTGCAGACTACAGATAATATTCATTTATGCTGGAAATAATAGCCAAGTATTTAAAGATGTTCATATTTTATCTCGAAAGTAGAGCACATAAACTCGACATCCTACAATTGAGGCAAGTACCTTGTATTTTTTAAACAATGTTATTATTCTCACTGTGTTATTCAGTAAAGTGAACCAGATTTCAATGAATCTATACCAAACTGAAAGCTGGCACTTAAAATTAAACATTTAGGCACTGTTTAGGTCTTGTGTAGTCAGTAGTGTTCCTACCTCTGATGCAGAGCTCTGGATTCTATTCCAATTCCTGAATTTGACTGAACATGTCCCTAGCTCGAGACCAGACAATCTGGATTCAGGTGCAGAGGTGTGTCACAGCATGTCAGAACAGGCTGCTGAACAAACACACAGGAGAATAGTGTTCGAAGTTTAGGGACTATTGTGTAGTGTTGGTTGTGTCCCTACCTCTGGCTGCAAAGCTCGAGGTTCAAATCCTACCAGAGGTGTTTTATAATATGTTTGAACACGTTGACTAAAATGAGTTTAGAATTGTGATTTGATCGAGATGGAAGAGGTTTCAGTATTCAATTTCAGAATTTAAGCTCC
The DNA here is from genome assembly GCF_047496795.1 of Chiloscyllium punctatum. Classification (NCBI taxonomy): domain Eukaryota; kingdom Metazoa; phylum Chordata; class Chondrichthyes; order Orectolobiformes; family Hemiscylliidae; genus Chiloscyllium; species Chiloscyllium punctatum. The sequence goes on from NC_092751.1 coordinate 20,582,828, forward strand.
GGATGACTGAAACCACAGGCCCTGGTTTGGAGTTACATTTGCACCTTGTAGAGGTTTATAAATTCATGAAGGGCATGGATAGGGTGAGTAGTCAAGATCTTTTCACCACGTTTGGAAGTCCAGAATTAGAAGGCACATATTTAATGTGAGAGGGGAAAGATTTTAAAGGGAGCTCAGTGGCAACTTTTTCACTCAGAAATTGGAGCGTGTATATGATGAAATGCCGGAGGAAGTGGTGGAGGTTGGTATAATTACAACATTTAAAAGGCACCCAAATGGGTATATTAATAGGAAGGATTTCGAAGGATATGGGCAAATTGCTGACACATAGATCAGATTTCCTGCAGTGTAGAAACAGGCCTTTTTTCCCAACAAGTCAACACCAAACCTCTAAAGAGTTACCTACCCAGAACCATTTAACCTTGACTAATGCATCTGACACTATGTTCAATTTAGCATGGCCAATTCACCCAATCTGCACATCTTTGGACTGTGGGAGGAAACCAAATCAGACACTGGGATAAAGTGCAAACTCTACACAGTCAGTCACCCTGGTAATATGAGGCAGCAGTGCTAACCACTGAGCCACCGCACCGACCCAAATAGGGCACGATTAATTTAGGAAATCAGGTTGCATGGACGAGTTCGTCAAAAGTGTTTGCTTCAGCGCTGTACAACTCTAGGATTCGTTAAGACATTGGATCAAGGTAACTATGTAATCTTCACTGTCCACTATATAGCCAATCTTGGTTTCATCTTTCTAACCACACCTTCCATAATTATCATCTGAATCATTTCTATAAATGACAAACAATAATGGATTGAGCATAAGTCCCTGTGGAACACCACTGTGCAGAGTGTCACAAGGCTTGTCCCTTTTCTCTGAAAGTTTCCTTTTCTCAAAGATACTGTATTATTGATTTTTTTTTCAGAGGTATCGTAAGTAGCTCTAAGCTCCAAGGTGACTGGTTTGGTCCAGAGATTAAACGGTATTGTGATCAAAGGTGTAATGAAAGGGGAGTGGTCAGCTGTCTCGGTGAGCTGTTCAGTCCAGATGGAGTTCAGCTGTGTGGACAATCTCTTTCTCTCTCCCTCTGTCTCTCTCCTTGTGCACTTCTAACTTCAACCGGTGAGCAGATGTTCCACCTTTCCAGTTTTTAATGGGGGTTTGCTTATTGGGACTGGTGTGTCCGTTCAGAACAGCTAATTAAGTCTAGTTTGAATAGACTGAGTTGTTCTTTATTCTGTTCTTTGTGTTTCATTGTATAATTTTGTGAATTACATTTTGTCTATATTAAAACATGATAGTCAACCTAGCTAGGTTACTCTGGGTAATTTTCACTGTGCAATTATTGAAACAAATTGCATTCTTAAGCAGGTCTCTCCTGCCTGCTTAAGAACGTTTTGAGTGAGCTGGCCTAGAACAAAACATCAGGCCTCCAGTCTGAAAAATAGCCGTCTTCAATAATGCTGTCTCCTGCTATTAGGCAAACACACACACAGGTACACAGAACCACACGCACACACACACACAGATACAGACACATACACAGAGACACACACAGGCAGACAGACACACACACACAGACACACACAGGCAGACAGACACACATACACAGATATATTTCATAATATGATTCAATATAATGATTGAATAACGACCTTTTCTGGATAATGACTCCTTGATCAACAAACATACTGCAAATATTTAAAACGTGAAGAGACATGCGTGGAGAAAGAGCTGAAGGTGATTTTTCAGCAGATGGTGACGTTTCCCATGTGCACTGCGTTAAATCCCGGGAAAATAGATGTTGAGCTGGTTTCATGTTATGCAGTTTGTTGCAAACTCGCAAAGGTCATTGTAATAATCAAAAAAAAGCTTGGTCGCATAGGACCGTCTGAATATTGTATTCAATTTCAGTCTGAGCATCTTTCAGATGAAATGGTGTGCTGTTGAAAAACACAAAAAAAGACAGAGTAAAGTTTTTGGAGGAGATAAGAAAGCATGAAGTACACCTGACATGATGTGAATGTGGTCAAATCTTTAAAGTAGGTGTTGCGTCTCCAAGTGACGATTCAATTGCTACTCATTTGGATGTAACTTCTGTCTGCAGTTATGTTAGGACATCAGCCCCATTTTCAATGCTTCACCTTGAATAATATGCTGCACCTTTCAAGTCCATGAACTCAACCTTATTCAGTTGTGCGTGTTCGTGAAATGCCTTTGTGACTGAAAAAAAAACAAATTCGAAATTAATCCACACCCATACTTTTCCTTTCTTTCAATGATAAATTCCCTCCTTGTATGTCAGTTCGTGCGTCTTTTAAAACACTCTGAGATCAGAAATCTACGTTTTATTTTCGGAAATTCATCCGGGATTTCAATAACCTTATTGAATGGAAGAAACTCTCATCCAATCTTTCCTTAATCATTCACTAGTGGTTTTGAAGCCCTAACTGAATTGGTAGGTTCACTCGAAAGAGGGAGCTTCCCCGATTTAGTCACTTCAAACCTCACATTATGTGAAAATCTCTTTTGTTTCCGTTTAAGCTTGCGTGTTTCTGGTGCAGCAATTCCACATCTCCTGAATAAACTCCTTCATTCTCTATCATACCGATGAAACCATTTATATCCTTGCTGATGATTTTATGTCTCAGTAAACCCCGTCCCCGGGATTCCTAATATCTTGCTATCCAGGAAGCAGCGTTTGTGCCCTTTATAAACTCTTCACATGTCTTTGGTGGAGAACGAGGTCAAGGATTACACTGAGGGTGACCGATTTCACAGTTACGCGATGAACTCTTTGCTTTTTAAATACGATTACACTAAATCTCCATGACCTGAGTGAGTCTCAGCTATTTCTAAAGGTAACTGAAGTTCAAATACATCATAGTAGGACTATAGATATTCCAGTGCAGACGAGTTCTGGACAGTAAATATCATTACCAAAGGCCACCATAGATCTGAATTCAATACTTTTCACACAGTAATTATCGTAACTATTGTGTATCGTATTTCTGTGCTCTTGCCCACTTTGTCCATCACTACATGTGTCCTTGTATTGAGTTCTACTGAATGATTAATTTGTGAATGGAGACTTTCCCTTCACCTCTTATTCAAAACTCCATGGATCATTGAATAATTGTACTCATATGCTTGCAGAGGACAGTCCTGCCATTACAGGGATGAATCAGTGAACTTTCCCCCGTATCCTCGAAGGCAAGGATTTCCTTCTACAGTTTAGGAGATCATTACAGCACTGAATCCCATGTGTGTGTTCATTAAAACTAAAACAGTTGCAGAAAGACAAAGATTTTCAGACTAAGATTTTGCAATCTGCTTGCATTGCTTGTACCAAAAGTTACATTCCACATTGTGCTATGTTTGTGAATGATAGCATTTTCTGAATCTTCAGCAATGATATATAAATTTTGTCAGAACACTATCATTCACTGTTCTCTCTTTCCCTTCCGGTTCCCCATTTAATATCCTGTATTTTCTCAGTTTATCTTACTTTTTCAACAATTCAAACAATCTCGCTCCTGATTACCAATCTGAGAGAGTACCATAAACTTGTCAATTTATATGCAATGCAGAAGTATGGCGCGGTGACCAAGAAGAAAAGGCATTGGTCAGATGAACTAAGCAGCAGTAGCGGGGTGGTGGTGTTTATCCCATCCCCGCGGACTGAGCTGTCTCCATTGGTAGATCATCACACATTAACAGTGAAGATCTTTTGATGTCATCCTCGAAGGTACATGCTACAAAAAGCTGAAGACTGCGGGTAACTGTTGTGGTCAGCGCTAACACAGAGGCCTAGGGGAAACTGGTGGACCCATAAACCAGAAATTAATAGATTAAAAGATTATTCTTTTTCGAAGAATCCGATTGAGACCATCATCTTAACACCTCCTGGGGAGAACATGAACGTGGATGAGCGGACATTCTCAACTGGTTCCAGCATTTACAATCTTGGTCCGTGTGACAACAAAAGCAGAAACCTGGAATTGTTTATCTTGCTTCTGAAAAACCGGTTAGTAAATTTTGAAGAGCTTAGATATTTCTTCCTGGTCTTCATGAAATGAGCAAGAGCAGAGGAGGGTTCCCTGAGTATGGTCTGGTTTTGGGTTATGGGCCCAGGGCCCTCCACTGTGATATTCTGCTCACATGATCTGAAAACACACAAATAAATGACTCAGTGACAAGATCTGCTGAATCGGATTCGGTGAAGCACAGGAGTCGATTGAATGAAAAGATGCATAAGTGTGGGAATCGAGCAAATTATTTTCCAGACTCGAGGAGAGTGCATAGTGCTGTTTCCAGGTGTCAATATCTGTACAAGTACATTGAATCAGCCTTGGGTGTTATTGTACTGCATCTTTTTTATAATGGTGCAAAAGCACGAAACTTTTGTAGAGGGGGACAACTTCAAAATCCTCAATGAGGCAAAACACACAAATGTGGTAAACAACAGAGTAACCACACAAACTGGTGTTACATCATGTGGTAAGCTTTCCTGCTCAAATTTCGCTCAAAATCGCATTTCTGAGTATCAGATTCGAACATTGAATGGTGTATGTCAATACAAACTGCTCTGATCTCACAACTTCAGCATTTCACACGCCCCCTTATGTACGTCTGCCAATTGTAATTGATCACTCACTGTGTTACTTCTACACACGTAGAGAAGAAATTACTTTAAGAACAACAGCCATGTATGTGACTGGGATTTGACACCTGCGACTCCACTTTCAAGGAGCTAAGAACCTGGACCTTACCATTAAGTGTATAAGTCCTGCTAAGGTTTGCTTTCTCAAAATGCAGCACCTCGCATTAATCTGAATTAAAGTCCATCACTTTTCTTTGATCATGTTTAGTTAGCGTATCAGAATGTCCAACTGTGTTAGTCAGAATTACCTCACTCCAGCTATACAATAAACCAATTGTGTTAGTTCCCATTGTTGTTCGACTTCTGTCACAATGTATTTTACCTAATTCTACTTAATAGTAGTCTACTGTCACTATTAGGTATTCGACTGCCACCTGTGCTACAATGATCTTCCATCCCAGACTAACCTGTCATGATCAGATATTCAGCTACCCCATCTGTCACAATGTTTTCCTATCCAAAGCTGACTCAACTAACCGCTGATTATGTATATAATGTCATATCCTGCTACAAGCGTCTCAAGTAGGCTGACTCTACTATCAATTAATTATTTAAAGTCATGCCCTTCCTATTTATTGTCACGACTTGTCCCAAGCTACCATGATGATATTTAGTAGGGAGTCTGAATTGACTAATTGTTATTATCTCAGCCTGCCATAGTAACATTTCAGCCTCAGTCTGACTCTGCTAATTGGTGTAGGAGCATTCCACTATTCTTATCCCATCCTGCCACAGCGGCCCCATCCTGCCCCAGTGACCTTTTGACGCGTGTATCATTCCGCAGACCCCTTGTAACAGATTTCACGTAGTTTCCGTGCCTTTACCCTTCCCGTGCTTTCATGCTCTGTATTTTCTGTACTGTGTTCGGATATTTCATCAGACATCTGTTTTTCTTCACCCCATTTTCCAGTACAGGTCCTTATCCATGTGTGCTCTAGCTTCTCAAGTATTCGCCTAAATACTCATGAAATGTTTTCATGACTCAAAGCTTTACCACACGTTCAAACAGTGAGTTCCAATTATACAATACTCTCAGAGTGAAAACGTTCTTCCTATATCTCGTCTGAGCACCCTCTCCCTTGCGTTTAATGGAGATGCCTGGTTGTTAACTCTTCCCATAAGAAGTTTGTTCCGATCACACATACCGATCCCCTTAATGTGCACCTTAATCAAATCCTCACTCAGCCTTCTCCGCTCCCAGACAAAGAGCCTGAGCAGAGCTCGTCTATCTTCGTCATGGCGATAGTGTCGTGCTGGAAAAGTATAGCAGGTCAGGCAGCATCCGAGGAGCAGGAGAATCGACGTTTCTGGCATAAGTCTTTAATCAGGAATGAGTCTTGTGGGTGGGGACTGAGAGATAAATGGGAGGGGGTTGGGGTTAGATGCAAGGTAGTTGGGAAAGCGAAGGGTGGATGGAGCCGGGGAGAAGGTGATAAGTCAGAGGGCGATTGATGAATTAGCAGACTAGTGAACAAAGAAGAACAAAGAACACAGAAAATTTACAGCCCAGGAACAGGCCCTTCGGACACCGAAGGCTGAGCTGATCCAAATCCACTGTCTAAACCTATCACCCAATTGCTAAGCATCTGTATCCTTCTGCATCCCACTTACTCATGCATCTGTGCAGACGCACCTGAAATGAATCTACTGTGATTGCCTCTCCTCCCTCTTCTGGCAACACGTTCCAGGCACCGACCACCCTCAGTGTAAAATGCTTCTAACGTCTATCTCTCTTAAACTTTTCACCTTTCACCTAGAACGCGTGACCTCCCTGTATTGAATCCCTTACCTTGGGAAAAAGCTTAACTCTATCCAACCTGACTATAGCCTTCATGATTCTGTAGACGTCGATCAGGTCCCCCTCAATCTCGTTTTTTAAATGAAAACAAACGTAACCAACTCAACCTCTCTTCTGAGCTAGCATCTTCCACACCAGGCAACATCCTCATAAACATTCTCTGCACCCTCTCCTAAACGTCCATATCGTTTTGGTAATTTGGTGACAAGAACTTTACACAGCATTCTAAATACGGTTGAACCAAAATCTTGTATTTTTTAGCATGACCTGTCAGCTCTTACAATCAATGCCCCGTCCGGTGAAAGCAAGCATGCCATTTGCCTTCTTGTCCACTCGATACAGCTTTGCAGCCACCTTCAGGGTACAAAGAATCTGAACTCCCAGATCTCTCTGCTCATCAACTTCAGCCAAGACTCTTCCGTTTACAGTATGCTTGTCTCTAGAATTAGACTTCCCAAAATGCATCACCTCACATTTGCCTGGATTCAACTCCATCTGCCACTTCTCCGCTCAACTCTCCTGTCTATCTCTATTCTCCTTCAGTCTTTGACAGTCCCTATGCTTTCTGCTACTCCACCAATCCATGTGTCATCTGCAAATGTAATGGCGATATTTGGACTAGCAACCCTTGGAGACTGGAGCATTGCAACTGCTGGTAATTAAATTCAATGAATAAAATCTGGAATATAAACCCGCTCAGAGGAAGAGTGACAAAAAATTTTAATTTGCTGAAAACCCATTCATTTATGTCCCTTCAAAAGGGAAATCTGCCTTCCTTAAAGAGACCTGCCAACATATAACTCCAGACCCACAATAGTACGGTTCACCCCTAAATTCCCTCTGACTCAGTTCAAGGAGAGTTAAGGATGAATAACAACTGCTGTTCAGACAAATAAGGCCACACTCCTGGGGAGAATAAGGAAGGATAAAAATGATACATGGTGACGGAGAAAATTGGGAGTCGTGTCAGCATGGTCTCAAATTCAGCTGATTATCCACACGAAATAGACACAAGGATACCCACGCCTCCATGAAGTCAGGTCCATGGGGGCGGGGTCTGTAGGAAAAGATTCAATTACCCGCTGAAATGTAAACCCACTTCCTCAGTCACAATGTGGGCAGTTCATTCACCATTCCCACATGTGAGAAAGAATCATTCAGGACACCAACGTGCAGAATTGCTATCAGGATTACAGATGGTAGCAAGAGTACGATTCTGCTGTTATTGCAGGATTTCATCCCATCCAGCAATTAACTGGATTCCTGATTCCAATAGAGTACCACTGTTTCCTGATGTAGATCAATAATTCAAACTTAGTTGTAGGATTCATGTTTAGAAGTTTACACACTATGCAACAATTGGTCATGTAGGTGACTGTGATGAATAATATCAGGGACGCCGGGATGTATCAATCAGGTGGAAAGGAAAAAACGGAGAATGGAATTGGATCCAGACCAGTAAGTGGTAATGAATTTGTGGAGTTGAAACAATAACGGTGAGGATTCTGAGTGGTGAACAGGAACAAAGAGATCTTGGAGTAGATAATCACTGATCTCTGAAGATTGTTGGACAGGGAGATCAGTTGTTCGAGAGGCTTTTTGGATATTTTCTATTGTTGACCACAGTCTGAGAATGATATTCGATCTTCAGCAACCGCCAGTTTAGGAAACACCAAAAGGAATGAGCACAAGTCTGGTCATTGCAATAATCAACATATTTTAAAATTGTAATATAAAAGGCGGAGGGCTCAAGTATAACTCTTTGCCCATCAAGACCGCTTCACCACTCAATGAATTTACCACTGCTTCCTCTCCAAGTCATGCTGGTACGTGCCTTGGAGGGTAATTCATAAATGGTGACGTTTCAGTGCATCTTCAACCTTGTCCTTATAGTTGTTACAGTGTTTGAGCTTTGAAGGTTCTGTCAACAAAGACTGGTTGACTTACTTCAGTGAATCTTCTCGGTGGCGTACTCTGCTGCAATTGTGCCTCAGCAGATAAGGGAATAAATATTCAGGCGTTTTACAATGTATAGTTAAGTGACTGTATTGTCCTGAAGGGTGTCCTGGTCCTTCAGTGATATTGCAGCAGCACCCACCGAGGCAAATGCAGAGAGTCCTGTTAAACATCTAACTTGTGCGTTGCGGACGATGTAGGCTTGAGGGAAACAAGAGTTGAGTTAATAATCAAACAAAAACGACCGACAAACATGTTTTTGTCATCATTTTTTTTTATATGGATGGACAGGTTCCAATTCTCCTAAATACTAGCTCTCAGGACGATTACACGTAGGAATTCAGTTACAATGAAGCCATTGAATGTCAATCGAATATGATTAGATTATCATTTGTCAGAGTTATCATTGCTGTATTTGGTCCTTCTGTGGATCAATCCGATTACAATCGCTTTCTGATTTCAAGTTCCAATTCCCATCTGCACCTGATATTTCAACCCGTTTCCTCACATAAATGTCTCCACATGCCTTCATTATATGTCAGGACGCTGCAGAGGACAGCACAGATTTACGAGGATGTTGCCAACTCTGTATAAAATGGAACTTCGTGAAATGATTGGTTACGCTGGGATTATTCTCCTCGAAACAAAGGAGGTGGAGGGGAGCTCTATATTTACATAATAACATTTATAAACGTTCGATATTCGTGGAATCTTGACAGATTAGATACGGGCGGGTGGTTTGCCTTAGGCTGTGAGGAGAGCACCAGAGGACAAAATCTCAGAATGTCATGTTGCCCATTTAATTCAGAATTGGGGAGTAATTTCTTTGCTCAGGGGCCAAGCAATCTGTGCCACCTGTGCTGGTGGGTATTTCCAAACTGTGCTGGATAGTTAATCAGAAAGATGATGAAAATTTGTCGAGTTAAGTGAGCAGAAGGGAGTTACAGATTATTGGGGCGGCACGGTGGTTCAATGGTTAGCACTGCTGCCTCACAGCACCAGGGTCCCAGGTTTAACTCGAGCCTCGGGCAGCTGTCACTGTGGAGTTTGCACATCATTCCCGCGTTTCCCTGGGTTTCCTCCCACAGTCCAAAGATGCGCGTTCATGTGAATTGGCCGTGTTAAATTGCCCGTAGTCAGATGGGAATGGGTCTGGATGGGTTACTCTTCGCAGGGTTGGTGTGGACTTGTTGGGCCGAAGGGCCTGTTTCCATGCTGTAGAGAATCTAATCGAGATCAATCATGAGTTCGTTGAATGGTGGGGCAGACTCCGTGGGCTGAATGGCAAACTTCCACTTGTTTAACATTTGGTCGAACGCCTTATTTTATTCATAAGTTCAGAATTGTGGGGGGATGGGATGAAGTGATAGAAAAGGTTTATTAAACAGATGAGACATATCAGGAACAAGATTCATAAACTCAGGAAGACAAAATGTGCTGTGACGTGGGGACAACAAATGACACTGGGCACAGCACAGGTGGCTGTTTACAGAAGCTGTGAATGCTGAAGAAAGTTCGTAGACCTTAGACAGTTGGCAAGTCAGTGATCAGGCTGGATGATGGATCGTTGTATGATTCACGCACAGCAGAAATTTGTGAAAGAATGAAAGGTTCGTTTCAGTGGAGAAGTTTTCTGCGATTCCAATTCCGAGTGACTGTTTGAAATACTGATCAGATATTTGTTTGAAGTATCAGGTTAAAATACTCATGAACAACCCCACTGGATGAACTTGTGCTCCCGTTCTCTTGTTATTTGTTTCTCTTTCTTTCGATGCAAATTCATAGAAAGACAAGATGGAATGTGGGGCAGAAAGAAAAATGCGTTCCTTCTCATTACACGAATTTAGTGTACAATTGAATAGAATGACTGCTCTCACTCTTCATTTCGACTTTAATGTGGTGTCGATTATTCCTGAATCTCCCGTGCAGTGAAGGGCAAGAACAAGATTCTCGATCCAGTGTATACCAGAGCTGTGAGGTGCAAAGAAAATCTGCTGGAGCGGTTTGTGAAGTTAGCAACCAGAGTATGACTCGAACTCGTGAATGTGGAGCACAGCGGTATAATAACACAACACCACAATCGTTCAGTCTCCTCTGCACATTTTGTGGAGGGGTGACATGTGACCTCATCAGGGTACATGTGGTGAAAGTAAAGGATGAGAAATTTGCAGAGCGGAATCAAATCCACACCATTGTGTTCCTGCTTGCATCAGAATTATAATAACAGCAAATTCAATTAAATAGCCATGTTCGTCACAATGAATAGCTGTCATTGATACATTCTGATCAGAATTGTGTCAGGATGAATCAGAGAACAAGAATTTTCCGTCATATTCACACCTAAATTTGACGCATAATTTCTTCAGTCACTTTCTCTCTCACGTGAAGAAGGAGCCATGGAGAGGGAAACAAAGGCGATGTTGTGGCTCAATGGCCTTTCTCATATGGCTGAACCTGAATTGGATTCAATCGCTAGAAATGCTGTTTTGTTCGTTTCATTTTAACTTTGCTGCAAACTCACAATGTTCATTGTAATAATCGGAAGGGAATTAGATTTCTCTCATTGGAACGATTGATGTTGTATTCAAACTTGCTCCGACTTTTTTTCAGCTTAAGGAAAATACTGCTTAGAAAATCAGAGTGTTAAAATGCAAAAGAAAACCCACCAGTTTTGTTGTTCGTTGCTTTGGCAGATTTCACCGAGTATAAAATGGACCAAACATCATGGTGTTTGTCCTCACCGATTTAATGCATGTTATTAAAGCTGGACGTCGATCTCAACTGGTCACTTCTTATTCATTGTGTAATATCTTCCCTTCACAATAAGGAAAATCCACTCAGTTCCATTTACAATGCTTCAGGTAGAATATTATGCCAAATCTTTGAAAATCCAGAGTTTTTGGAACCGAATCTTATTCAGCTGCACACGTTCACAAAAATTCTTTACATTTAAAGTCAACCCACTTCGACATTGTTTCCCCGAAACTTCTGACCGACTACGCCCCACCCCTACACCTTTACCGAGACACACGCTGTCGCCCTCTTGTGAAATTTATTCCTTGTATGTTAACAAATGTGCCTTTCCAAATATTTTGGAAAACAGATTCTCGGAGTGACAGCGATTCTGCTCTGATCTTTTCTTTGTCCTTCAAAGGTTTTATCAAAGGGTTTGAATGTCTGACGTCTAGATGTTTACTCACTTGAAATAGGGAATTTTCCACCTATTTACTCTGTCCAAACTTTTCATAACATGAAAACCCCCAATTAGGTCTTTCTTTGTTCAGGGATAACTGTTCTAAATTTTCGAAAACAACAAGTGAATAAAATCTCATCCTCAGTACACCCCGTCAGCATCGACTCTAGATGCTTCACCCCCAGTAAACACCGTCATTACCCTCTCTGATAGAATCACAGAATCCTACAGTGCAGAAAGGGCATTTCAGTCAATCGAGCCGGTGTCGACTCTCTGAAAAGCATCTCACCAAGACCTAGTTCTCCTCCCTATTCCCGTATATTTCACCAGAAGAATGGGCAACCCTCCCCATTATGATGTCAAATAAACCTGTGGGACTATAACCTGGCGTCCTGTGACTTCTGACCTTGCCCCCGCTTTACTTAATTCACTTAATTTACTGAAATCATTCCCTGGATACGACAGGGCAATTTAACTTGATCAAGCAACTTAGCCCTCAGACCGAACAGCAGTGCGAATTACTGAGCCAATGTTCCATTATAGTGAGCAAAACCTGAATCATTTTTAATGGTTTTATACACTGGTAACTCAGCCACATCAAACCAAATCAACCCAAATTCAACACTTCAATCCCGAACAAGTCTGCCAATTTTTTTTTTCTTTCCAACACTGTAACAAGGTGCAGTTTGCAGAAGTCACATGTTTGCACTTTCACTGACACTCTGCCGCCCTGAGAGCTGCAGCCCTTCCCCACGTTTATTCAGGCAGCACTGTCCTTCCTGTGACATGCCCCATCGAGAATGGAAGGACAGGTATCAATACCCGCACTTGGGAATGGAGTGACAGTTTTAAAATATTTACACTGTTCCCAGCGGAGAATTGAGTCCTGTGACAGACGGGGACACGAACCACTATATTACCGAGACCATTAGTCTCAAAGGAGGCCCTTCAACCAATTGTGGCGACACTTGTCAAAAACAACTGCCTAATGAACTGAATCCCATTTCACAATGTTTATCTCACAGCCTTACATGTCATGGCATCACAAGTTCACATCTGAATGTTTATTCAGGTTCTAAGTGTTTCTGCCATTCTGAACAATGCAGACAGTGTATTCCAAATTCCAACCACCCACTGGCTTTAAAGCACTTTTGCACATCTACTCAAACCATTCTGACTTTCTTCTTAAATCTCTACCCCCTGCTAATCCTCCATTAATGGGAAACTCGTTCAGTCAACCCTGTCCATACCCTAACCCAATCATGTCTCCTCTACATCTCCTTTACATTGCGACAAACACTCCACTCTGTCCTGTCTTTCTTCACCACTGAAACTCTTCATCCCAAACAATGTCCCGGTAAATATCTCCTACGATTTTCTCAGTGTGATCACATCCCTGTGACTTGCAAAACTGCAATCAACACTCTTGCTTGAGCCTAATGAGCATTTGTTTTAAAATTTCTGGATTAGTATGAGGGCGATTCTGGCTATGCCGAATTTATAACCCATTCTGAATTGCTCAGAGGGAAATTGAGACTCAACCATATTTTTCTGAGTCTGAAGTCACATGCAGGCCAGACCAAGTAAGGACAGCAGATTCCTTCCTGAAATGACATCAGTGAACCAAATGGTTTTTTATTCAACAATTGTCAATGGATCTATCGTAATCATTAGATTCTTCCTTGCAGATATTTGCTGAATCCAAATTTTACAATCTGGCATGGTGGGATTCAAGCCCGAGTACCCAGACTATTACCTCGGTCTCTGGATTATCAGTCCTACGAAATTACTACAAGACCAACACAGAAAACCACAAAAGCTGATCTTTTCCAATAAAATGTCTTTTCACCAAAACTGCCCTGGGTATTTTCCATGAGCCTGACGCTCCAATTGTCTCTGTCCTATATCAGTAAAAGCTGCTACATGGGGATTGATTTCACAACCGCAGTATCCAAATGGATCGATTTGTTTGAAAGCTCCGATGGTGGGATTGGGGCACGTTCACCCAACAACAGTGACCGCAGCAGCAGCACAGACAGAACAGTATGAATGTGAAAGAGAGTGATAGATTGTGCATTGCCTCAGAAAAATGGGGGGAGGGACGGAAATGAGGTTTAATGATCGTGGGAAGAAGAGAAATCTCCGACAACGAGTGTGTTTCAATCCTGATATACGACACGCAGAGATGCAAGAGAGCGGAATTTGAAGGTAAAATAATTAATTTCTTAGCATGTGTCACAAAAAGGACAACGGAGAGAACACTTAGTGCCGTGATTTGGTTTCAAATCGAGTTTGCTGTGGTCACAATGCAAAATACCGACAACCACGATCACAGTAACCACAGAACAGGATGTTTGCAAGCAGCAATAAGTATACTAGCAGAGGAAATGTTCGGAAGAACAGCACATGTACAATATCAGTACTCAGCGAACAGTGACAGACATGTGGGAACTGACAATGAGCTGAATCTTTCATATCGATGTCCTCAGAGCCTGGATAGATCACTTGAATAAGAACGTTGACAGATGAGATTGATCGATTTCGACAAAACATCAAAGACTCGGGGGACAGGGCAGGATATTGTTGAAATGCATGCTTCAATAGCATTTCAGCTTAACATCGGCACAGCCGCCCAGATCCAACCGGAAATAGGGATGGGAATCAGTGCGCAGAGTTACCAGTGATGCAATAGGTGAGCGTGTGATGGCACAGAGGCTCATGAAATTCCTCGGTTGAATGTGCTCCTGCTCAAAGGAATGGTTGTCCCCGTTTATACTATCATAGCGATTTCCGGTGCATCTTTCTAAGACAGCTGAGTGGCACAAGTGGAGTGTGTTGAGCCCTTAACTTTGCAATGGTGGGTTTAAAAGATGATTTTGCTGTTTGGATCTGTGTTTCCAACACTGGCGGTGGCAGCTACATTTGCTCGCATCAGCTCATTATCAGTTTCTTCCACACAGACAAGACTTCAACCAGGAGAAGTTGGTGTTGGGATGATATTTTAAACTAGTCATCCTTGGGGGTTGGGACACGGAAACGGTGATGTTTACGTTCGACAAATAAAACTTGAAATACAAGCCTGACCTCAGGAACAGAGATCATGACTTTAAGCCATAGTCTTTATGTTGTACCAAAATGCAATCCCTTCCATTTATCCAACGACTCATTGGATTAAGATCCTTTTGAAATTTAGATAATCTTCATCACTGTCTACAATTCTGGTGTCGCCTGCAAACCTATGAAGCATGCCAGCTGTGAGTTCCACTGTTTTCTCATGTAGATCAATGATTCCTATTTATTTGTAGTTGCCGTCATTTAGCAGTGTGCAGATCACACAACAGTTAGTCATGAAATTAACCATGAGGAAGAAAACCGCAGACTGCAGGGAGATACCAAACAATTGGAAATAAAAATGGTGAAAGCAATTCATTCCAGGGAAGTGGGTGATAGTGAAGCAAAATTAAACTTCAAACCAGCTGCCCCCGCTCCAGTTGTGGCACTCAGCTGTCTCAGCAAGATGCACTGTAGATTGCTGTTATAACCGGGAACAGATTTTCCCTTCTGCCCCGCCTTTGACCAGAAGCACTCCCAACCTCGGAATTGCTTGCGCCTCTAAACCATCATAGAAACCATGCAGTCTCCGGTTGATTCACTTGAGCCAACGATTATCTCTGCGACCTCATTCCCATCTCGATGTCAAGTTGCATCTTCGCGACTGCGCCACTCAGTTCCTCTGATTCTGGGGCTGGGAACTGGGCCCACGTGGCAGCAGTGGTTACGGCCTTGTGTGGGGAATCTCGTGAAGTAACCGATGTTAAACTGCATTGCTATTGAAATATACATTTCAACAAAAGCTTGGTATAAACAATGACTGCAGATGCTGGAAACCAGATTCTGGATTAGTGGTGCTGGAAGAGCACAGCAGTTCAGGCAGCATCCGAGGAGCAGTAAAATCGACGTTTCGGGCAAAGACTCTTCATCAAGAATAAAGGCAGAGAGTCTGAAGGGTGGAGAGATAAGTGAGAGGAGGTTGGGTTTGTGGAGAAAGTAGCATAGAGTACAATCGGTAAATGGGGGAGGGGATGAAGGTGATAGGTCGGGGGGGGGAGGGTGGAATGGATTGGTGGAATAGATGATAGGCAGGTAGGACAACACAGGAGAAGTCATGGGGACAGTGCTGAGCTGGAAGTTTGGAACTATGGTGACGTGGGGGAAGGGGAAATGAGGAAACTGTTGAAGTCCAGATTGATAACCTGGGTTGAAGTGTTCCGAGGTGGAAGATGAGGCATTCTTCCTCCAGGTTTCTGGTGGTGAGGGAGCGGCGGTGAAGGAGGCCCAGGACCTCCATGTCTTCGGCAGAGTGGGAGGGAGAGTTGAAATGTTGGGCCACAGGGCTGTGTGGTTGATTGGTGCGGGTGTCCCAGAGATGTTCCTAAAGCGCTCTGCTAGGAGGCGCCCAGTCCCCAAATGTACAGGAGACTGCACCGGGAGCAACGGATACAATAAATGATATTGGTGGATGTGCAGGTAAAAAAAAGCTGCACTGTACCCGGATTCCTTGATGTTTTGGAGAAATCTATTTATCTCAGCCCTCAACACATTAATGATGGAATCAACACAGCCACTGGAAAACCGATGTTAAACAGTCAGACCATTCTGAGTTCCCACATATCTGCTACTGTTCGCTAAGCACTGATCGTACGCATTTGGTGCTCTGCCTAACATTCCTTATAATACTGTACTTAGAGCATGCTCTTGCGGTGTTCGTCTGTGGGGTGCTGTGATCGTATAGTGGTTAGTACTCTGCGTTGTGGCCGCAGTAACCTCGGTTCGAATCCGAGTCACGGCAGTAATAGTTCTGTGTGTCCCAATCTTTTGTGAAACCCAAAGGAATCAATTGTTTTAAATTCATGATTTTCTCCAAGGTGATTTTTTTCCTCCAAGTTCTGCTCGCTCACATCTCTGTGTTTCATATGTCAGAATTCAAATCCACCCGTTCTCAGAGATTTCTTCCCTCCTACGATCACTAACCGAACTTTCCATCCCATACCCCCATTTCATTAATTTGGAGATGTCGGTGTTGGACTATGGAGTACAAAGTTAAAAATGACTCAACACCAGGTTATGTTCTTACAGGTTTAATTGGAGCACAAGCTTTTGGAGGGCTGCTTTTTCCTCATGTGTTTGTGGAGTCATTTCCCATTTCATTAAGGCATCGCAGAATCTAATACAGACTCTCCCATTGATACCGATCAGTC
The DNA here is from genome assembly GCF_047496795.1 of Chiloscyllium punctatum. NCBI lineage: Eukaryota > Metazoa > Chordata > Chondrichthyes > Orectolobiformes > Hemiscylliidae > Chiloscyllium > Chiloscyllium punctatum. The sequence continues at coordinate 20,599,703 of NC_092751.1, forward strand.
TGTGTGGCTGGGGTTACTGTTGCTGGGTGAACATGCCCCAACCCCACCATGGGGACCTGCAGACCATTTGATCCATTTGGTTACCACTGTTGTGAGATCAATACTCATGCAGCAGCTTTTACTGATACGGACCAGATATTATTGGGGGTGTGGGGGGTGGGGAGCGGAGGTCAAGCTCAGGAAAATGGCACAGAACAGTATCGGGGAAAATCGACTTAATTGGATAAGATCAGTTTCACTGCTTTTCTGCAATGGCCGAGCGCTATTACAACGGAACACAGAACTGTTAATTCAGACACCAGGGACCTGGGTTTCACTCCGACCATGCTCGGTGGTAGAATTGGGATTCAAAAAATATCTGGAATTACGAATCTAATAACTCCTATATATCCATGTTCAATTGATGAAAAAAATAACAAAACTATCTGACGTCATTTAAGGAATGAAACTGCCATTTTTATCTGCTCGGGCCTCCATGTGACTCCAGACTCACTACAATACGGTTGAGTCTCAATTACCCGCTGTGCAATTTGGTACAGCAATCAATACTGCCGAGCCAGCGACGCCCTCATACTGTAACAGAATAGAAAAAAAAAGTTCATTTGGCCCTAGCTAGATTACTGTGTGCAGTTCTGCAATTCAGAGGACTGCATGGATGTGATCGCACTGGGAACGTTGCAGTAGAGATTCACTGGGATATTGTCTGGGCTGAAGAGTTTCAGTTGTGAGGAGAGATTGGACAGACTGGGGTTGTTTGGCGCCGAACAGAGGAGATTGGAGAAGACATGACTGAGATGTACTAAATACTGAGGGATATGGATATGATAGACTGAAAGAAGCGTTTCTTATTGATGGAGCGATTGAACACTGGGGCCAAGAGTTTTCGGGAAAAGGCAGAAAGGTTTGAGTAGATTTGCAGAAAGGGTCAGAGAGGCGGAAATCATTCTAACCTTAAAAAAAATTGAGATGTTGATTTGCGATGCCAAAACATGTAAGATCATGGATTAAACGATGGAAACCTTGATTCAGGTCGGTAAGCAGTTGTGTTTGACAAGTGCGGCCACAACAGGCTGAAGGGCCTCCTTCGACGTTGTTGTCCTCCACAGTATTGTGGTTAGTGTCCCCACCTGTCACAGGGCTCAATAATCCGCTGGGGGCATTGTAAAGGTTTGAAACCTGTCGCTCTGTTCCCCAGTGAAGGTTATTCATGGCTGGCCTTCCATTCTCGATGGGACATGTCACAGCAGGGACAGTGCTGTCTGAATTATTTGGGGAAGGACTGCAGCTCCTGGGGAGAGAGAGTGTCAGTGAAAGTGCAAACACGTAACTTCAGCAAACTGCACATTGTGTTTGTGTTGCAATCAAAACCATTATATAGAGTTGTTCCTGACTGATGTGTTTATTTAAAGCTGGAATCTGAGGAAGAGAACAGAATAAACCCATTCAGATCTGAGTGCAGAAACATTTCCAGCAGAACTACTGAGGGTGTATAGCGTAGAACCGCGTTTGGATGCATTGAATTCGGGTTGATGGGCGCAGCTTGCTTTGACTAGGCGGAGTTGCCAGTGTGTAAAGCCATTACACATGACACAGATAGTGTTCAATGTGATGTTACATTTGATCAGTGGTTCGCATTGCTCTTAAGTATGTAGGTTAGGTGGATTGGCCATGTTAAATTGCGCTCATCTGTCCAGGGAGTGAACTCATAAGTTAAGTGAATTAGCCAGGGGTAACGCAGTGATAAGGTCAGCAGTCACAAGTTGACAGGTTATTATTCCACCAGGTTTATTTGAAATCACAAGCCAGAGGCCTGCGGGGATAGAGACAGGAGCTCGGTCTGGTTGAGATGCTGTTCATAGTCTCCCTACAGACCCGATTGACTCAACTGTACTTTCTGCATTGTAGGGAATCTGTGATTCTATCAGAGAGGACACTGCCAGCGTTTACTGTGCTGCTAAGACATTGGAGACGATGCTGACGGCATTTAGTGGGGATGGAATTTTATTTATTTGTGTTTTGGAAAATTTGAAACTAAACCAAGGAAAACCGAATGGAAGTTTTCCAGAGTATTTGAGGTTTGGAGAGAGTAAATATGTGGCAAATTCACTTTTTCAAGTTCATAAATTTCTGAAAGTCAAGATTTCAAAACCATCGATGTAGGACAAAGAAATAATGGGAGCAGCATTTCTGTTACTCAGACAATCCGTTTCCAAAATATTTGGAAAGGGACATTGACAGACACACAATCAGTGAGTTTCAACAGGAGAGAGACAGCCTGTGGCCAGGTAAAAGTGTAAAGGAGGGTGTAGGGGGTAGAAGGTGCAAGGAAACATTATCTAATTTGGACGACTTCAGATGCAAAGAAATATCGAAAACGTCTGCAGTGAGTAAGATTCAGCAAAAAAACTCAGTGGTTTTTTAAAAGATTTCTATTAATATTCCACAAGAATCATAATAAATGGAACTGAGCAGATTTGGTATATTGTCAAGGAAAGCTATTCCATAATGAATAGGAAGTGACCCGTCTCTTAGAGATCGATTTCCTGCTTTAATCCCATGCCTTAAAGATGGGAGGACGATCGCCATGATTTTGGGTTCATTTGATACCCATTGAAATCTGCCAAAGTAACTGAGCATCAAAACTGCCATCTTGCTTTGTAGTTCAACCTTCTGTTTTCTCATCAGTATTTTCTTCCAGCTGAAATAAATTCGGAGCAAAATTGAATGCAACATTTAACGTGGACGATCTTGCTCTTGCCCTTCATTGCACCGGAGATTTGTGAGAAATAGGAACATCATCAAAGTCGAAGTAAAGCAATTTGATACTGTTGTAAGTTACATTGGGATAATGAAATGGAGTGCAAACGTTTCTTTTCTCCTTTCATTCCATCTTGACATTCTATGAATTTATGTCGAATGAAAGGGGAACAAATAAGGAAAGATCGAGTGCAACAGTTTATCAAGTGGGATTGTCAATTTTAATGTAATACTCCACACAAAGTTCTGATCAGTATTTTAAACAGTCAATTGAATTGAAACCGCAGAAAACTTTTCCAATGAAATGAATCTTCCAGTCTTTCACAACCTTTTGCTGTGTGAATCATACCGCGATCCATCATCCAGCGTGATCACCAAGTTGGCAACAATATTAGATCCACCAATTTTCTTTAGCAATCACAACATCTGCACATACCCATCTGCGGTGTGCCCAGTGCCATTTGTTGTATCCAGGCCCCAGCACATTTCCTGTTCATGAACTTATGAGCTTAGTTCCTGATCTGTCTGATCAGATTGAGAAACCTTTTCTGTCACTTCATCCCCTCCCCTCTGAATTCTAAAGGTATCAATTAAATAAGGTGTTAGACCAAATGATGTAGGATTGGAAGTCGGCCATTCAGCGCATCGAGTCTGCTCCACCATTCAACGAACTCATGGCTGATCTGATAATCCTTAACTCCATTCTCCAGCATTGCCTCGACAAAGCTCTATCATCTATCTGGTTAAATATCTGTGTGGCACAGTTTGAAAATACACAACAACTCAGCCTCAACAACAATTTCGGCAAGGAGTTCCACCGATTTACTGGCCCCTGAGCAAAGAAAATGCTCCTCAGTCGTGTGCGGCCCGATGGCAAAGTGATTAGCGCTGCTGCTTTATAGCACCAGAAACCCGTGTTCAATTCCCGCCTCAGGCGACTAACTGTGTGGAGTTTGTACATTCTCCCTGTGTCTGCGTGGGTTTGCTCCGGTTTCCTCCCACAGTCCACAAATGTGCGGTTTAGGTGAATTGGCCATGCTAAATTGTCTGCAGTGTGAGGTGGCGGGTTGGTGTGGACTTGTTGGGCCGAAGGGCCTGTTTCCACACTCATCTAATTTCTGAACTAAGCAGGCAATATATAATTCCTCCTACCAGAGGGTGACCCACCAGCCCGTAACTACCTTGTCAATGAATGTTGAACGTTTATAATTGTGATTATAGAGCTCCCCTCCGTCTTCTTTGTTTCAAGGAGAATAATCCCAGCCAAACCAATCATTCCACGAAGCTCCATTTTCTCCAGTGTTGACAACATGTTCATTAACCTCTGCTGTCCCTGCAGCGTCCTTAGATATTATTACGGCAGGCGGAGACATTTATGTGAAGAAACGGTTGGAATTTCAAGCACAGACAGGAATTGGAACTTGAAATCAGACAGCGACTGGAATCAGATTGGTCCACACAAGGACGAAATAGAGTAATGAATTCTCCGACAAATGAGAATTTAATCATATTTCATTGACATTCAATAACTTTACTGTAAACAAATTACCCTGTGTAATCGTCCACAGAGCTATTATTTCAGGGAAAAAAAAACTTATAGAAACTGGCGACATAAACACTTTGACAACAACAACATGTTCTTGAGACATGTTTTGATTATAAACTCAACTCATTGTTCTGTGAATCCTACATCGTTTGCAAGGCACAAATGAGACGTTAATATAACTCTATCCATTTGCCGAGATGGGTGTAACTTCAATAACACTTAAGGAACTGGACACCGTCCACCACAATGCAGTCACTTGAGTGTACCCTCTTCAACACCTGCAATATTCATTCCCTTCACCGCTAAGGCACAATTGCAGCAGAGTGCACCAACTATAAGATGCACTGGAGTAAGTCATTCGGGCATTTTTGACAAACTTCAAAGCTCAACAGCTGTACTGACTATAAGGACAAGGTTGGAAGATGCAATGAAACGCCACCATTTTCAACTTACCCTCCAAAGCCCATAGCACCCTGAGTTGGAAATGAATCAGTGAGAAAATCATTGGTGAAACGGTCTTGATGGACAAAGTTGCATACTTCAGCCTTCCATCTTTAATCTTCCAATTTTAAGAAAAATGTTGATTTATGCCATGACCAGACTTGTGCTCAGTCCTTTAGCTGTTCCCTAAACTGGTGGTTGCTAAAGTTCTGCTATCATCCACAGCCTGTGCTCAACAGCTCAACAACAGAAAATATCTGAAAATCCTCTCAATCAACTGACTCCCGTCAAGATTAGAGTGGTGTTGGAGAAGCACAGCAGGTCCGGCAGCATCTGAGGAGGAGGAAAAATGGACAAAGGTTTCAGGCAAAGGTTTCAGGAATGAGACTGGGAGCACATGGGATGGAGAGATAAATGGGAAGGGTGTGGGGCTGGGGAGAACGTAGCTGAGAGTGCTGGAAGTGGATGCAGGCGGGGGGTGAACATGATATGTCAGAGAAGAAGATGGAGTGGATAGGTGGGAATGAATATTCACAGGTGGGACAAGTCAGGCGGACGGTGTTGAGCTGGAAGGTGAGAACTGGGGTAAGGTAGGGGGAGGGGAAATGAGGCAACGGGTGAAGTCCAAATTGATGCCATGAGGTTGAAGGGTCCCGAGGCAGATGATGAGGCTTTCTTCCTCCAGGCATCGGGTTGTGAGGCAGTGGCGATACAGGAAGCCCAGGACCTGCATGTCCTCGGGAGAGTGGGAGGGGGAGTTGAAATGTTTAGTCAAGGGGCACTGGGGTTGATTCTTGCGGGTATCCTGGAGATATTCTCTGAAGTGTTGTGTGAGAACACATCACCTCTCTCCAACCTAGAGGAGACCGCATCGGGCGGAACGTATACAAGAAATGGCATGTGTGAAAGTGCAGGAGAAACTTTGATGGACGTGGAAGCCTCCATTCGAGCCTTGGACAGAGGTGAGGAGGTAGATGTGGGTGCAGGTTTTGTAATTCCTGCAGTGACAGGGAAATTTATATTTTCCTCCCTACCCCTATCCACTTTTCACAAAGACTCTTTCCTCCACGACTTCCTAGTCACGTCCACGCCCTCCAAAAACCCACCCTCCCCTCACGGCACCTTACCCTGCCACCACAGGAATTGCAAAACCTGCACCCACATCTTCCCTCTCACATCCTTCCAAGGCTCCAATGAGCCTTCCACATCCATCAATTGTCCGTGTGCACTTCCACACATGTCGTTTATTGCATCTGTTGCTCGCGATGTGGTCTCTTCTACATTGGGGCCAACAGACACATTCTCGGAGAGCGCTTCAGAGAACATTTCCAGGGAACCCGCAACATTCAACTCCAACATCCCATGACCAAAAACATCAATTACCACGTCCCCCGACTCTCCCAAGGACATGCAGTTCCTTGGTCGCCTCCACCGCCATTCCCTCACCACCAGACGCCAGATTTTCCACCTCGTGACCCTCAACCCCAGGGCATCAACGTGGTCTTCACCAGTTTCCTCATCTCTCCACGGTCACCTTATCCGAGTTCCAACTTTCTAACTTGCCACCATCCTACTGACCTGTCTCACTTGTCTATCTTCCTTTCCACCTATCCGCTCCACCCTCTTCCCCGTACTATCACCTTTCACCCCATCTCTATCCACCTCTTGCACTCTCAGCTAAATTCTTCCCAGACCCAGTCCTCCCGTTATCGCTCCACCCACGAGGCTCCCACCTTTTTTCCTGATGAAGGGCGTTTGCCGAAACGTTATTTTTTTCTGCAACTCGGATGCTGCCTGACCTGCTGTGCTTCTTCAGCACCACTCTAAGCTTGATTCTGATTTCCAGCACCAGCAGTACGCACTTCCGTCCATCTGATTCCCCTGTCTATTGATCTTGAATAGGCCGTTGCTAAAGTTCCAGCATCGTTTCCCTGCTCTTATATTCCCAGCTGCGGTCAAGAACAGAAAGTATCTCCAACCACTCTAGACCACTTGATCCCTTGGCCAATCACCTTCAAATATTCGTGAATGTCTACTCCAATTTCTCTTTTATTACTTTAAACCACTCAGTATTCACACTTTTATCATTGATCCTCCCCAAATTCATTATCACCCACTTCACAGGATTGAATTCCTTTCAGCACATTTTCTTGCCATTTGTTTCCAATCTCCCTGCAGTCTATGGCTGTCTTCCTCATGGTTAACGAGATGAATAATTGTTACCTGATTTGCAAACAGCTAAATGATGGCCACGACAAATAATTAAAAATCGTTGACCTGGATGAGAAAACAATAGAACTCATAGAAGCTTGCAAAGGGGAGCAGAATTGGAGACTCTAAAGAAGGTGATCTAAGGTTCCAGAAGGATCTTAATCCATTGCGTCTTTGGGCTGAAAAATGTCACATGAAGTTCAATCTGGATAAATGGAAGGTATTGCATTTTGCTACATCAAATATTAGTAGGGCTTATACAATTAATGATCGGGCATTGCATCGTGTTGTGGAACACAGAGGCCAGGAATGCAAGTACATAATTCATTTTAATTTGCTTCATATATAGACAGAATGGTTTAAAAAATGTCATCTTGCCTTCGTTGCTCAGTCCATTGAGCGTAGGAGTTGGTACGTTATGTTGAAGTTGAACTGGACATTGGGTGATGCGTCTTCTGGAACACTGTGTCCAGTTCATGTCGCCCAGTAATAGCCAGGAAATTATTCAGCTGGAGTAGGTTTAGAACAGGTATGCCAGCGCATGGCTAGTGGGGAAGGTTTGTGTTCTAACGAAAGGCTGGATAGGCTGAGACGACTTCCACTCAAGCACTGCAGTTTGAAAGGCGTCCTGATAGAAAGGTATAAATTATTGAGAGTTCAGCGAGAGTTAACTGTAACTGTTTTTTTCTCCAAGGAGGGGGCACTTCAAGACGAGAGGGCAAATGTTTGAAGTAAAAAGAGGGATTTAAAATAAAAAAGAGGCTTTTTAAAACAGAGGATGGTTTATGTTTGCAATTCACTTCCTGAGGCAGTGATGAATGAAAGTACATTTACAATATTTACAGGATATTTGGATCGATAAATGAGTTGGAAAGTATCAGTGTGATTAATAAAAGCTATTCATTTGTGTCTAGTACATAATTCATTGCCCACAGGGAAGATCATAATCAACGAAGATATTATGGATCTGGAGTCACATACCAGCCAGACCAGATAGGTATGGCAGTTTCCTTCCATATCAGGCATTAATGAATCAGATCTACAACAACTGATTCAACATCATCATTAGACTCTAGGGATTTATTTAAATAAAATTCCAGCATCTGCCATGCCAGGGTTTGAACCCATGTTCACAGAATTATATCTGGACATTCATATTAACAATGCAGTAATAATATCACAAGGGCATTATTAACCATCAGCAGTTACAAGAGCCATCAGATGCGACTCGTTTAGTTTGTCATTATGTTCAGTATGAGCTGGTAGGATTGAAAGGCCTATTTTCATGCTGTGTGAGTCTAGGACTTTGACGCTATGAAACTGGCAGCTGGTTTGGATTAACAGCAGCGTTGACAGTTTAGTTGATCTTCTGGGATATATAACCTTGCTGGTAAATCTCGAGGTTCTTCTGCTCATTGAGCCCGTCCCACACACGGGGTTGTTGAATAGTCTGTCCCCAGTTTGACTGAGTGGATGAGTTTCCACTTCAGCAGGTAACTGAATCCCGCATTACGCTGGTTTCTCTGTGATATCGGTGTCCTTGTATCTTCCCAGGATGAACGATTGGTTCAAATAAAATCCACGCAGACGCAAGTCCCGTTGTCCATGTTGTGAACGTGTTTTTATGCTTCCTGATATACCCATAGGGTGTGGATGTCGCTGGTCAGGACAACATATGTTGTTCTTTCTGATTCGCTGCTGACTCGCTGCACGAGAGACATGGATTCGATCCCAGTCTTGTGTGACTGTGTGCAGTTTGCACATTCTCTCTTTGATTGTGTGAGTTTCCTCCCACAGTCTGAAGGTGTGCGGGTTACTGGCATCAGCAATGGGAAATGAAGGGGAACGGAATAGATATGGAGTGTGGGTCTGCAAGGATGTGCGTCGGAGGGATGGTATCGACTGGAAGGGCCGAATGGCCTGCTTTCCCACACGGTCGTCATTCTCGGATTAAGGGTCAGCTATGTTGTTCAGGTCCTCGAGTCACAAGTAGGCAGGATTGGGTAAAGATGGTAGCATCCCCTGCATGATTGGGATTGCAGGAAATTAAAGACATGCTCTCTGATCCTGAGGTCAGGCTTCCATTCCAGGTTTTATTCGTCAAACTTTAACATTACCAGTTCCGTGTGTGAGTCCCCACGGATGACTCATTTATTATATAACCACAACACCACCTTCTCCAGGTTGCAGTATTTATTGGGAACCAGAAGCTGATTCTGAGTTGATGCGAACAAAAGCCGATGCCAATATCAAAAACACTGACCCAAACAGGAAAATTAAATTTCGAACCTTGCCACCTCAAAGTTAAAGTCTCCACACGCTTTAGATGCGCCAATCAGCTGTCTCAGCAACATGTACTATTTATGGTCATAATATTAGAAATGGGGGCAAGTATTCCCTTCCGCCCCGCTTTTGACCAGGAGCTGCCCCAACCTCGGAAATACACGCGCCTCTCTCCCGTCAATCCATCCCAGTTTACAATTGGATCTTCGTGAATGATTCAAAGTGAAAGTTTATGTTTGATTGTGCAATGCCTCAGTCAAATGGGACGAGGGACGGAAAAGAGAGTTAGGGAGAGGGCTCGGGAGAGACATCTTCGAGAACTTTTGGGTTTAAATCCTGATACATAAAACGCAGAAACATCAGAGAACAAAATTCGATGGAAAACAGATCATCACCTCAGAAAATATTATCATGTAAAAATTACCAATTTCTGACCGTGTTTCACCAAAAGTAAAACTTTGAATGAACTGACCGCCATGATGTCGATTCGAGCCGAGGTCGCTGCAATCACAACGCAGAATATGAACTACAGTTTCTCTGATTCCGGGTCTGGAACTGGGATGATGTGTGATTGCCTGCAGCAGTTGGTACTGCCTTGTGTGGGCACAGCGATGAAGGAGCCGATGTTCAACTATAATGCTATTGAAGCATACGTTTCAACAATGTTCTGCACTCTCCCAAGTGTTTGGAGCGTTTCATTAATCCTATTCTCCAGTACTCTCGTTCATGGAACCTCCACAGTCTCTGGGGACGCTCAAGTTAAAGATTCGGTTCATTCTGCGTTCCCACATGCCTGTCGCCAAGTCGTGATATTGTGCATTCGTCCTGACATTCCCTCTGCTACCATACTGCTTGTAGTTTACAAGTGTGGCCTGTGGAATGCTGTAACCGTTTAGTAGTTCGTATTCTGCGTTGTGATTGCAGCGAACTCGGCTCGAATCGACATCATGGCGGTCAGAATAAAGAGTTCTTGGCTAATTGTTATATTCTTGGAAGTGAAGATGTGCAGAGCGATCTCGGTGCCCATGTATCTCAAATTCGGAAAGTTACCACCCACGCTGACAGGTTTGTTTGCAAGGAGCACGGTGTGTTAGTTTTTCATGGGAGAGTGATTCAGTTTCAGAGTGAAATTATCACTTTGCAGTTCCAGAAGTTAACTGGTGTGGCCGCACTCGTAGACCTGCGTGCATTTCTGGTCACCACATTATACGATGGATGTGAAAGCATTGGAAAGGGTGCAGAAGACATTTTCTAGGATGTTGCCTTCTATGGAGAGATGGTCTTACGAGGAACGGTTGAGGGACTTGAGGCGGTTTTTGATAGCGACAAGAAGTTTGAGGGGTGAATTTAGAGAGGCATAGAAGATGGTCAGAGGTTGCCATAAGGTGGACAGTGAAGGCATTTTTCTTCAAATGGTAATTTTGGCACAAGGGCACATCGATGTAAATTGGGGGTGATAGATACTGAGGTAGGTTCCTTTATCACTGAGTAGTAAGGGTGCTGAACACCTTGCCTTCAACACTCGTCGACTCAACAACTTTCAGGCCAATGAAATGGTCATTGTATAAACTTGCGGATTTTGATGGTAAAATACTAGTCAGATTGGTATCACAGGTCGGTGCAACGTTAGGGCGAAAATGAACTTTATTGTGGTGTAATATTTGGTGTTTGAACTGTTCTTCAGCTTGAAGTTGCAATCATCTCTGGTCACTGGCAGTAAAACCAACACCTGGCGAGAACCGAATGTGCAACTTTGGCATCTTACGCACTTCCAGTCTGTCGTGCAATTACATCAAACTGACGAATTGCACCACTGGAGTTGCCGTGTACTGATGACCAATGGCTACTGATCTTACCACTGGGCCCCTCAAACCAATTACTCCTTTTTTGCTGAAGATCTGAAATGAAACACAGCGCAGAGGAGGTTATACTGATGATGGATCATCGATTATGGAGCATCAGGTTCAGGAAAATGAATAGTAAAATGTGGTGAAAATAGGCAGAATTGAATTCTGTGTTCGTTTACCGTGGCTTCCTGCGTTGATCACAGGCAATGTTATGTCGCTACTGTGCTGGGATTTTCCTTCTATCGGTATCAATTCGTCAGAGAATTCGATTTACTGGTACTTCACCAGCATCCTTTGGAATGTTCATACGGCACAATGAACCACACTGTACACAACATCAACAATCTTCTGCATTACTACATACAAGGGCACGTGGCATGGTTTTTTATAAATAGTGAAAAATTAATCATGTTATGCAAGGGCAAATTGAATTTTAGTTTAATTAGTAAAGTCGCAAGAATCCAGAGTAAGTTTCAAAATGTCAGAAAGTCACGTTCATTACCTTGGCCAGAATCCTAGCCCAGCAAGAGGGAAATCTGTCCCTCAATCCCCAGCGTCCATGTAATCGCTTGCTCCATGTGTCCACTTGGAAACCTATATGAAGGAATGTTCAGCCTGACAGAGAACTTGTGAGAATCCTACACTGTCTGACCTAAAGCTGAAACAAGGGCTATCTATTCCAGCTTGGAGGGTAGTGAAGTGGAGGTGAGACAGAAAATAATAATTGGTGTAGATTCACATTGTTCTCATTGTGATTGTGTAAAAACCTGGGCCAGAAAAGACTCAAGCAGAAAGGAGCAGAAGTAGGCCATTCTTAACACCGCTCCTGCCCAGTCACGCCATTCTGTAACATCATAGCTCACACAGCACTTTTATGTCTTTTTCCAGCGTATCCATATCATCGTGTTGCCAAGTGGCTAACACATATTTATCGATCTCTACAATAAATAGATAGTGAAGTTATTCATCGCTGTGAGGAAAATGTTGCATTTCGAGACAGTTGTGTTTTTGCATGAATGTTATAGGTTTTGCAGATGAGCAGTCGAGTCTGGTCTGAACACCTTTCAAACCATAAATTAAAACTCGACTCTGAGATTTGCATCCACAACTTTTGAATGGTAGTCTTAAGAAAGGCGTAGAAATTCAACGCGCTTTCCATTGCACCACAGAGTCGCGGCCTCACCCAGTTTTCACGACAAAAGTTTGCCTTAGAACGATTTCGTTCGGGACACCCATCTCACGTCTGTCTGACCTCGTCACACTTTCCAGTATCTGGTCCTTATCCACGTCTGCTCTGGATCTTTAAGTGTTCGGCTACATACCGCTGAAATGTCCTCATAACACTTAGCATTACCACATGATCAAATAAGAAATTCCAGATGAACAACACTCTATGGGTGAAAGCGTTCTTCCTAAATCTCCTCTAAACCGCTTTTCTCCTGCTTTTCATCTATATCACTGTTTATTATTCCTTCCCGAAAAGCCTTATTCCTGTCATACATATCTATCCTATTCATAATATGTGCATGTTAATCAGTTTCTCACTCAGCCTTCTCTGTGCTTCGTTACACAGCCCCAGCTTAGCTCATCGACCTTCACAATGGGAATGGTCCAACCCTTGGCATTATTTTCATCTCCTGTGAACTTCTCCTCCTGGAATCAGACGGTTCCTGCAGTCTTGCGATTACAACGGAAAATGAAATGCTCTTTGAAGAAATGCGAAAATGTCTGAACAAAATCAGCAGCTCTTGTCCATCTATGATAAGAAAGGACAGTGAACGCTTCGATTCCAATGATTCGTGTTCGGAACTGATGGGATGCATGGGTGGGTGAAAAATGTGGAAGAGGGCGGACAGGATCCAAAATGATTGAACTCGATGTTGGGTCCTGAAATCTGCATGTTCTTTCAGTAGAAAATGAGTTGCCCGAACTTCCAGCTTGCGCTGTGCCTTGAAGAAGAACTGCAGCAGACCACAGACTGGTGTGATGGCTTGGGTACACAATGCAATCTTAAAGTGGCAGGACACTGGAAGACTGGGGTAATTTTTGTTGATTCTGGACAGAACTTAAGTGATCTCAGCTTTGTCACCGACTCTGTTTTCCTCTCTCCATTGTAGAGAGATCACATTCTCAGGAGGAACGACAGTTTTCTGGATTGAATGAAGTGCAGACAAATCACTGGAAGATGTGTCTGGAAGTTTCCACAGTGAGGAGAGACATCGGAAAACAGCAGGAAAAATATCTTACAACATAGACCGTTACAGTGGAGTACAGGCACTTCGGCCCTCGATGTTGCACCGACCTGTGAAAATAATGTGATGTCCATTGCAATGGAAAATTAACATTTCTTTTGAAACCAATAAAAGCACAGGGAAACAAAAAAAGTAAGGGCTTGACTTTGCAGAGGGCAAGTGTTGCAGACAGAAAGAAAATCTATGTATATTTAAACCGAACTAATAGCAAACTTACAAGGCCAGCAAACTACCATATCAACAGCCAAGGAATTAGAAAAAAACAACTCCATATCTGGAAAGGAGCTCGAATGTTTCAGGCCACTGACCTTGAAGTGTTGATAAGAAGAAGCGAATTGTATTTTAAAGGGAATATGTAAAAGCTATCAGGCACCCATTACATGAAGCGTCTTGCCAATGTATTACCTGGGACACGGAAAACCTGAATTTGATGGAACTCCACGAGCTACATGCTGAAAACTTTCTGGCCCAAGAGAAGGAAAAACGGAAATTAAAGATGGAAAAGCAAACACTTAAAGCTCAGCTTACTATGATGCAGATGGTCGGCCAGCCGCTGGAAGGAGGTGCTGCGTGAAAAGAAGGGCTGGCAGAGGTAAATCTGGCAGGTGCTTTGTTTGCAGAGCATTGGAACACTGAGTGAGGCAGCGCACGCCCAGACAGCCTCAATCGGCCCTGGAGGCTGGGCAGCAGGGTGACAAATGGAGGAAGGCTGAGGTGGAGGTAGGCAGGCCCAAAGTTACAGGTAAGCCTCTTTGCTTTAGGCTTGGCAACGAATACTTTCTTATGCTCATCTCTATAACTAACCTTATGGGCACTGAAACATGTCCCACCTCTATACTGAGCACTGAGTTTGCGAAACGTGAACTATATTTTCAGTACAACGATGATGCATATAAGTCAATGCTAACAGCTATGTTATATGTGGAAGGTGCAACTCTTACTTTTTTGGAAGATACAAGGGCAACATATTCACTTCATAAATCAAGGCAGTTCAGAGAGTCGACGAAATAAAGATGAACAGAAGCTTCCTGAATTAATGGACGCATCAGGACTCGTGACACGAGAGAGATTTACCGCACCCCTATTGTGCAAAACCAGTAATGGGGAAACATTCCAATTCTCATTTCTGTTATCGGAATTCTGTACTTTAAATCTGATGTCTCGGGATCTCATAGTGAGACTGGGGTCCGATTTGCGCAGTACCCCGACGGGCTTGCAGGTAATACAAAAAAAAGATTTAACAATGCAGGCTGGAAAATACGAATCACAACCCCTGATGCATGTCAGAGAGCGATAGGTTCCGTGAGCGATTCACTCACCCAGGAAGTAAGTAGCCATGTTAATCCCATTAACACCGATTTTCTTGCTGGAGATATGCTGCACTGCACAGCAAACATACGCCGCGATGGTCCTGACAAATCATAAGAGAAGGATTGGTTCAGGAGATTGGTTGAACAAGATCAGTTGTTATTGTGCGAATTTTATTGGAATGATCACAGATGTGCTGTCACTTTAAACTTTTTTAAGTATCTGTGACGGTAAGTAGACCCTTTTTTTGATGTGGAAGGCTCTTTTCCTCACGGATCATTGGCAAAGGCATCCAGTGACAGGTGTCAGAATTTGGGACCATGGGTACGACAGGCACAAAAAACGAAAGATTGTATCTTCAGGGTCGGTGTGGGTATCTGCTTCAATGCAGTTATAAGGACGTATCGGAAGAAACTAAATTGGCTAACTCAGGCAGACAGGGCAGTCCAGGTAATCCCCGGCAGGAGTGTCGTCTGGCGTTTACCTATGGTAGATGTCTCGGACCCAAGATGAAGAAGGGTCCCAACTGATTTCAGGACAAAAGGCAAACACGATGTGGGGCTCATACGAATCCTTAAGAATAACCCTGAAGTCTGAGTATCGTCCTTGCAAAGCAAAAGAGCCGTTAAAACCCGAGGCTGTACAAGGAATTACTCCTGTCTTTGAATCTCTCTTATAGGCTGGAGTGATAATCCCCCATGAATAATCCCCTTTTATTCGTTCATAAAGGCAAACATTCCAGGTGAATCGGGGGAATGGAGGTTTGTTCATGATCTGCAGGTTATCAAGAACGCTGTTGTTCCGCACACCCCAAATGTTCCCAACCCCTATATTATATTGGCTCAAATTCCACCGGATGTAAATGGCTCTCTATTGTGGATTTCGCAAATGCCTTGTTTTGTGTACTGTTACACGCCGACAGTCAATTCTAGTTCACCTTTCCATTCAAAGGCAAATAGTAAACTTTCACGTGACATTTTCAAGATTACTGAGTCCTCACCATAAGTAACGAGGTTCTACACAGGAGTATGGAGACTCTTGTTTTAACCGGGGGGGGGGGGGGGGGTCAGCGTTTCTGCAGTATGTAAACGAATGCTTAATCACAGCATCAACAGAGAAACAATGTGAGAAAGGAAGGCTTGCGATGCTCTGCCATCTAGTCTCGCTGAACTACAACTTGTGGAACAACAGTTGAAGTTCTTAAGTCACTTAATATCTGAACAAGGAAAGGCCATTGGTCAAGACAGAGTTCAAGCAAACCAGCAAAATTCAAAGCCTCACATGAAGAAACAATTGTTATCCTTTTTGGTCATGCAATCCTACTTAGAATGTTTAACCCGCATTACGCAAACCTTTCGGAGCCTAAAAGTGACATAGTTCATGGTTCAGGTTTGCAGAGCTAGAGTCCGTTGCAGTGACCCCTGAGGCCTAGAGTGCCTTTGTTGAATTGAAATGGCACTCCAAACTACACCAACACTGGGATTCCAAATCCAAACAAGCCTTTTGTACAAACAGTGGATGAGAAGCGTGCCTGCATGACATTTGTGCTGATGCAGAATTATGTGTGGAAAATTGAGGCCAGTAGCTTATTTTTCACCTCAACTTAGATCCCGTAACGGCAGGATTGCATAAATACCTCCGTGTCCTGCCTGCATTTGAAATGGCTGTTGTAGATTCCAGGGATATAGTCGGCTTTGTTGAATTAAACCGACTGGTCCCACATGCAGTATCCTTACTGCTTTCTGAGCAAAACACAGCACACATGTCGGCTGCACGTTGGCTCACATAAAATGCTATGCTATTGGAGAAGCCTAACATGACAATAAAGCGATGTAACGTCCTTACTGCTGCTTGTCTTGTCCCCACAGAAGGAGACGGAGACCCACATGATTGTGTCGCTGTAATTAATGACATTTGAAGCCCGAGACCAGACGTGTAGGATTCACCAATTTAGAATCTGGATACGGCGTTTTATTGTGGATAGGTCAGCATTCAGAAGCAAAGAGATAGGCCAGTGTCTGGTATGTTGTAGCAACTACCCACGAGGTATTCAAAGCGGGATCACTTCCTTCTCATCTGTCAGCGCAAGCAGCAGAGATGATTGCCTTGATTGAGGCATGTAAATTGGCCGAAGGAAGAACAGTGAATATTTACATCGACAGCCGATATGCATTCGGGGTTGTACATAATTTTGGATCCCTGTGGAAAAACAAGGGCTTCTTGACCTCCACTGGAAAGCCAATCACATACCCTGGCCTGATCTCTGACACCCTGAAAGCAGTCCGATTGCTTAAATCAATCACTGTATGTACATGTGAAGCCACAGGAAAAATTATGATTCAATTTGTCAAGGCAATGAATATGTAGACTGAGCGGCAAGGAAGGCAGCCAATCAGCCGCCAAGTGATGGGTTTGACATGTGTATGTCAAATATTTGTAATCCAAAGCAGACTTAGAGGGGTTACAGTCTCAGGCCACATCGAAGGAGAAGCTCTCGCCCCCACTCTCTCACACCCACTCTTTCACTCTCTCACTCTCTCTCTCCCACTCTCTCACTCTCGCCAACTCTCTCTCTTTCACCCCCTCTCACTCTCGCCCACACTCTCTCTCGCCCATTGTCTCTCTTGGCAACTCTCTCTCGCCCACTCTCTCACTCTCTCCCACTCTCTCTCTCGCCCACTCTCTCACTCTCACCCACTCTCTCTCGCCCACTCTCTCTCTCGCCAACACTCTCTCTCGCCCACTCTCTCTCGCCTGCGCTCTCTCTCGTCCACTCTCTCTCGCCCACTCTCTCACTCTTTCCAAATCTCTCTCTCGCCCGCTCTCTCACTCTCTCCCACTCTCTTTCTCGCCCACTCTCACTCTCGCCCAATCTCTCTCTCACCAATTCTCTCTCTCGCCCACTCTCTCACTCTCGCCCACTCTCTCTCTCGCCCATTATGTTCCTCTACCCGCCTCTCACTCTCTCGCCCACTCTCTCTCTCGCCCATTCTCACACTCTCGCCCAACCTCTCTCTCGCCCACTCTCTCACACTCACCCACTCTCTCTCGCCCACTCTCTCACTCGCCAACACTCTCTCTCGCCCACTCTCTCTCTCGCCCACTCTCTCTCTCGCCAACTCTCTCTTGCCCACTCGCTCACTCTCTCCCACTCTCTCTCTCGCCCACTCTCTCACTCTCTCCCACTCTCTCTCTCGCCCACTCTCTTACTCTCGCCCAGTCACTCTCTCTCGCCCACTCATCTCGCTCCCACTCTCTCTCGCCCACTCTCTCTCTCGCCCATTCTCACACTCTCGCCCAATCTCTCTCTTGCCCACTCTCTCACTCTCACCCACTCTCTCTCGCCCACTCTCTCTCTCGCCAACACTCTCTCTCGCCCACTCTCTCTCGCTTGCCCTCTCTCTCGTCCACTCTCTCTCGCCCACTCTCTCACTCTTTCCCAATCTCTCTCTCGCCCGCTCTCTCACTCTCTCCCACTCTCTCTCTCGCCCACTCTCACTCTCGCCCAATCTCTCTCTCACCAATTCTCTCTCTCGCCCACTCTCTCACTCTCGCCCAATCTCTCTCTCGCCCATTATGTTCCTCTACCCGCCTCTCACTCTCACCCACACACTCTCTCTCGCCCACTCACTCTCTCTCTCGCACACTCTCTCTCTCACCCACTCTCTCTCGCCCACTCTTTCTCTCTCTCGCCCACACTCTCTAATCCACTCTTTCTCTCTCTCGCCCTCTCTGTCACACCCACTCTTTCATCCTCTCACTCTCTCTCTCTCCAACTCTTTCGCTCGCCCACTCTCTCTCTCGCCCACTCTCTCTCTTTCACCCAGTCTCACTCTCGCCCAAACTCTCTCACGCCCATTCTCTCACTCTCAACCTCTCTCTCTCGCCCACTCTCTCACTCTCGCCCACACACTCTCTCGCCCACACTCACTCTCGCCCACTCTCTCACTCTCTCCCACTCTGTCTCTCGCCCACTCTCTCTCTCGCCCATTCTCACACTCTCGTCCAATCTCTCTCGCTCACTCTCTCACTCTCACCCACTCTCTCTCGCCCACTCTCTCTCTCGCCAACACTCTCTCTATCCCACTCTCTCTCTCTCTCCACTCTCTCAATCTCTCCTACTCTCTCTCACCCAGTTTCTCTCGCCCACTCTCTCTCTCACCCAGTCTCTCTCTCACCCACACACTCGCCATCCCACTCTCACTCTCGCCCACTCTCTCACTCTCTCCGACTCTGTCTCTCGCCCACTCTCTCTCTCGCCCAGTCTCACTCTCACCCCTCACTCTCGCCCACAGTCTCTCACGCCCACTCTCTCTCGCCCATTCTCTCACTCCATCCCACTCTCTCTCTCCCACTCTCTCGCTCTCTCCCACTCTCTCTCTCGCCCACTCTCTCACACTCGCCCGGTCTCACTCTCACCCACTCTCTCTCACCCACACTCTCTCGCCCACACTCTCTCGACCACACTCTCTCTCGCCCAATCTCTCATGCCCACTCTCGCACTCTCTCCCACACTCTCTCTCGCCCACTCTATCTCTCGCCCACTCTTCACCCACTCTCTCACTCTCACCCAGTCACACTCTCGCCCACTCTCTCTCGCCCACACACTCTCTCGCCCACTCTCACTCTTGCCCACTCTCTCACTCTCTCCCACTATCTCGCCCACTCTCTCTGTCGCCCATTCTCACACTCTCGTCTACTCTCTCTCGCCCACTCTCTCACTCTCACCCACTCTCTCTCTCGCCCACTCTCTCTCTCGCCAACACTCTCTCTCGCCCACTTTCTCTCTCGTCCATTCTCTCTCTCTAGCCCACACTCTCTCTCGCCCACTCTCTCTCTCGCCCACTCTCTCATTCTCGCCCACTCTCTCTCTCTCTTGCCCACTCTATCTCGCCCACTCTCTCTCGACCACTCTCTCACTCTCGCCTAGTCTCACTCTCACCCACTCTCTGTCTCGCCCAAACTCTCCCTTGCCCAGTCTCCCTCGCCCACTCTCTCTCACGCTCTCTCTCTCTGTCACGACCACTCTCTCAATCTCGCCCACACTCTCTCTCGCCCACTCTCTGTCTCGACCACTCTCTCACTCTCGCCCACTCACTCTCTGGCCCACACTCTCATTCTCGCCCACTCGCTCTCTGGCCAACACTCTCTATCACCCACACTCTCTCGCACACTCTCTCACTCTCTCCTACTCTCTCTCTCTCCCACTCTCTCTCTCACCCACACTCTCTCTCGCCCTCTCTCTCTCTCGCTGACTCTCTGTCTCGCCCACTCTCTCACTCTCTCCATCACTCTCTCTCGCCCACTCTCTCTCGCCCACTCTCTCACTCTCTCCCACTCTCTCGCTCGCCCACTCTCTCACTCTCGCCCAGTCACACTCTCGCCCACTCTCTCTCACCCACTCTCTCTTTGGCCCAGTCTCACTCTCGCCCACTCTCTCTCTCGCCCACTCTCTCTCTCGCCCACTCTCTCATTCTTTCCCACTCACTCTGGCCAACACTCTCTATCACCCACACTCTCTCGCACACTCTGTCACTCTCTCCTACTCTCTCTCTCTCCCACTCTCTCTCTCACCCACACTCTCTCTCGCGCACTCTCACTCTCTCCCACTCTCTCTCTCACACTCTCTCACGCCCACTCTCTCTCTCGCCCATTCTCTCACTCGCTCCCAGTCTCTCTCTCGCCCACTCTCTCATTCTCGCCCACTCTCTCTCTGGCCAACACTCTCTCTCACCCACACTCTCTCGCACACTCTCTCACTCTCTCCTACTCTCTCTCTCGCCCACTCTCTCTCTCTCCCCCAGTCTCTTACTCTCTCCCACTCTCTCTTTCAACCACACTCTCTCTCGCCCATTCTCATTCTCTCTCTATCGCCCACTCTCTCTCTCGCCGACTCTCTCTCTCTCGCCCAGTCTCACTCTCACCCACTCACTCTCGCCCTCACTCTCTCACGCCCACTCTCTCTCTCTCGCACACTCTCTCACTCTCTCCCACTCTCTCTCTCACCCACTCTCTCACTCTCGCCCAGTCACACTCTCGCCCACTCTCTCTCACCCACTCTCTCTTTGGCCCAGTCTCACTCTCACCCACTCTCGCTCTCGCCCACTCTCTCTAATGCTCGCGCTCTCTCTCGCCGACTCTCTCACTCTCGCCCACTCTCTCTCTCTCGCCCACTCTCTCTCTCGACCAATCTCTCACTCTCGCCCAGTCTCACTCTCACCCACTCTCTGTCTCGCCCACACTCTCTCTCGCCCTCTCTCTCTCGCCCACTCTCTCTCTCACTCACTCTCTGTATCGACCACTCTCTCACTCTCGCCCAGTCGCACTCTCGCCCACTCTCTTTCTCGCCCACACTTTGTCTCGACCTCTCTCTCACTCTGTCTCGCCCACTCACTCTCTAGCCCACTCTCACTCTCTCCCACTCTCTCACTCTCTCCCACTCTCTCTCTCCCCCACTCTCTCATTCTCGCCCTCTCTCTCTCTGGCCAACACTCTCTGTTACCCACACTCTCTCACTCTCTCCTACTCTCTCTCTCGCCCACACTCTCTCTCTCGCCCATTCTCTCACTCTCACCCACTCTCTCTCTCGCCCACACTCTCTCTCTCGCCCACACTCTCACTCTCGCCCTCTCTCTCTCTGGCCAACACTCTCTATTACCCACACTCTCTCACTCTCTCCTACTCTCTCTCTCGCCCACACTCTCTCTCTCGCCCATTCTCTCACTCTCTCCCACTCTCTCTCTCGCCCACTCTCTCACTCTCTCCCACTCTCTCTCTCGGCCACACTCTCTCTCGCCCACTCTCACACTCTCCCACTCTCTCTCGCACACTCTCTCTCTCGCCCACGCTCTCTCTCTCGCCCATTCTCTCACTCTCTCCCACTCTCTCTCTCGCCCACTCTCTCACTCTCTCCCACGCTCTCTCTCGCCCACACTCTCTCTCGCCCACTCTCACTCTCTCCCACTCTCTCTCGCTCACTCTCTCTCTCGCCCACGCTCTCTCTCTCGCCCATTCTCTCACTCTCTCCCACTCTCTCTCTAGCCAACTCTCTCTCGCCCACTTTCTCACTCTCTCTCACACTCACTCTCACCCACTCTGTCTCTCGCCCACTCTCTTTATTGCCTGCGCTCTCTCTCGCCCACTCTCTCACTCTCACCCACTCTCTCTCTCGCCCACTCTCTCACTCTCGCCCAGTCTCACTCCCACCCACTCTCTGTCTCACCCACACTCTCCCTTGCCCACTCTCTCTCGCCCACTCTCTCTCTTTCGCCCACTCTCTCTCGACCACTCTCTCACTCTCACGCAGTCTCACTCTCACCCACTCTCTGTCTCACCCACACTCTCCCTTGCCCACTCTCGCTCGCCCTCTCTCTCTCTCTCGCTCACTCTCTGTCTCGCCCACTCTCTCACTCTCTCCATCACTCTCTCTCGCCCACTCTCTCTCGCCCACTCTCTCACTCTCTCCCACTCTCTCTCTCTCGCCCACTCTCTCTCGCCCACTTTCTCACTCTCTCTCACTCTCACTCTCACCCACTCTGTCTCTCGCCCACTCTCTCTATTGCCTGCGCTCTCTCTCGCCCACTCTCTCACTCTCGCCCACTCTCTCTCTCTCGCCCAATCTCTCATTCTCGCCCAGTCTCACTCCCACACACTGTCTGTCTCACCCCCACTCTCCCTTGCCCACTCTCTCTCGCCCACTCTCTCTCTTTCGCCCACTCTCACTCGACCACACTCTCACTCTCGCGCAGTCTCACTCTCACCCACTCTCTGTCTCACCCACACTCTCCCTTGCCCACTCTCTCTCGCCCTCTCTCTCTCTCGCTCACTCTCTGTCTCGCCCACTCTCTCACTCTCTCCATCACTCTCTCTCGCCCACTCTCTCTCGCCCACTCTCTCACTCTCTCCCACTCTCTCTCTCGCCCACTCTCTCACTCTCGCCCAGTCACACTCTCGCCCACTCTCTCTCACCCTCTCTCTCTTTGGCCCAGTCTCACTCTCACCCACTCTCTCTCTCGCCCACTCTCTCTATTGCCCGCGCTCTCTCTCGCCCAATCTCTCAATCTCGCCCACTCTCTCTCTCTCTTGCCCACTCTCTCTCGCCCACTCTCTCTCGACCACTCTCTCACTCTCGCCTAGTCTCACTCTCACCCACTCTCTGTCTCGCCCAAACTCTCCCTTGCCCAGTCTCCCTCGCCCACTCTCTCTCACGCTCTCTCTCTCTGTCACGACCACTCTCTCAATCTCGCCCACCCTCTCTCTCGCCCACTCTCTGTCTCGACCACTCTCTCACTCTCGCCCACTCACTCTCTGGCCCACTCTCTCATTCTCGCCCACTCTCTCTCTGGCCAACACTCTATATCACCCACACTCCCTCGCACACTCTCTCACTCTCTCCTACTCTCTCTCGCCCACTCTCTCTCTCGGCCACTCTCTCTCTTTCGCCCAGTCTGACTCTCACCCCTCACTCTCGCCCACACTCTCTCACGCCCACTCTCTCTCTCGCCCATTCTCTCACTCGCTCCCAGTCTCTCTCTCGCCCACTCTCTCATTCTCGCCCACTCTCTCTCTGGCCAACACTCTCTATCACCCACACTCTCTCGCACACTCTCTCAGTCTCTCCTACTCTCTCTCTCTCCCACTCTCTCTCTCACCCACACTCTCTCTCGCCCACTCTCACTCTCTCCCACTCTCTCTCGCCCACTCTCTCTCTCGCCCACTCTCTCTCCCTCGCCCAGTCCCACTCTCACCCCTCATTCCCTCCCACACTCTCTCACGCCCACTCTCTCTCTCGCCCATTCTCTCACTCTCTCCCACTCTCTCTCTCCAGCCCACTCTCTCTCTCCCACTCTCTCACTCTCTCCCACTCTCTCTCTCGCCCACTCTCTCACTCTCTCCCACTGTCTCTCTCTCACCCCCTCTCTCACTCTCGCCCATTCACACTCTCGCCTGCGCTCTCTATCGCCCACTCTCTCACTCTCGCACACTCACTCTCGCCCACTCTCCCTCTCGCCCAATCTCTCTCTCGCACACTCCCTCTCTCGCCCAGTCTCACTCTCACCCACTCAAACTCGCCCATATTCTCTCACGCCTACTATCTCTTCTCACCCATTCTCTCACTCTCCCCATTCTCTCTCTCTAGCCCACTCTCGCTCTCCCACTCTCTCACTCTCTACCACTCTCTCTCTCGCCCACTCTCTATCGCCCACTCTCTCACTCTCGCCCACTCTCTCTTTTTCACTCTACCACTCTCTCTCTCGCCCACTCTCTCTCGACCACTCTCTCACTCTCGCCCAGTCTCACTCTCACCCACTCTCTGTCTCACCCACACTCTCCCTTGCCCACTCTCTCTAGCCCACTCTCTCTCTCGCTCACTCGCTGTGTCGACCACTCTCTCACTCCTGCCAAGTCTCAATCTCGCCCACTCTGTCTCGCCCACACTCTGTCTCGACCACTCTCTCTCTCTCTCTCTCTCTCTCTCTCCCACTCTCTCTCTCGCCCACTCTCTCACCCTCTCCCAATCTCTCTCTCGCCCACTCTCTCTCTCACCCACTCTCTCATTCTCGCCCACTCTCTCTCTGGCCAACACTATCTATCACCCACACTCTCTCGCACACTCTCTCACTCTCTCCTACTCTCTCTCTCTCCCACTCTCTCTCTCACCTACACTCTCTCTCCCAGTCACACTCTCGCCCAATCTCCCTCGCCCACTGTCTCTCTCGCCCACTCTCTCTCTCTCGCCCAGTCTCACTCTCACCGCTCACTCCCGCCCACACTCTCTCATGCCCACTCTCTCTCTCGCCTCTTCTCTCACTCTCTCCCACTCTCTCTCTCTAGCACACTCTCTCTCTCCCACTCTCTCACTCTCTCCCACTCCGTCTGTCGCCCCCTCTCTCTCTCGCCCACTCTCTCATTCTCGCCGACTCTCTCTCTGGCCAACACTCCATCACCCACACTCTCTCGCACACTTTCTCACTCTCTCCTACTCTCTCTCTCTCTCCCACTCTCTCTCTCACCCACTCTCTCTCGCCCACTCTCTCTCTCTCGCTCAGTCTCACTCTCACCCCTCACTCTCGCCCACACTCTCTCACGCCCACTCTCTCTCTCGCCCATTCTCTCACTCTCTCCCACTCTCTCTCTCTAGCCCAGTCTCTCTCTCTGCCACTCTCTCCCACTCTCTCTCTCGCCCACTCTCTCACTCTCTCCCACTCTCTCTCTCGCCCACTCTCTCACTCTCGCCCAGTCACACTCTCGCCCAATCTCTCTCACCCACTCTCTCTTTGGCCCAGTCTCACTCTCACCTACTCTCTCTCTCGCCCACTCTCTCTATTGCCCGCGCTCTCTCTCGCCCAATCTCTCAATCTCGCCCACTCTCTCTCTCTCTTGCCCACTCTCTCTCGCCCACTCTCTCTCGACCACTCTCTCACTCCCGCCTAGTCTCACTCTCACCCACTCTCTGTCTCGCCCAAACTCTCCCTTGCCCAGTCTCCCTCGCCCACTCTCTCTCACGCTCTCTCTCTCTGTCGCGACCACTCTCTCAATCTCGCCCACCCTCTCTCTCGCCCACTCTCTGTCTCGACCACTCTCTCACTCTCGCCCACTCACTCTCTGGCCCACTCTCTCATTCTCGCCCACTCTCTCTCTGGCCAACACTCTATATCACCCACACTCCCTCGCACACTCTCTCACTCTCTCCTACTCTCTCTCGCCCACTCTCTCTCTCGGCCACTCTCTCTCTTTCGCCCAGTCTGACTCTCACCCCTCACTCTCGCCCACACTCTCTCACGCCCACTCTCTCTCTCGCCCATTCTCTCACTCGCTCCCAGTCTCTCTCTCGCCCACTCTCTCATTCTCGCCCACTCTCTCTCTGGCCAACACTCTCTATCACCCACACTCTCTCGCACACTCTCTCAGTCTCTCCTACTCTCTCTCTCTCCCACTCTCTCTCTCACCCACACTCTCTCTCGCCCACTCTCACTCTCTCCCACTCTCTCTCGCCCACTCTCTCTCTCGCCCACTCTCTCTCCCTCGCCCAGTCCCACTCTCACCCCTCATTCCCTCCCACACTCTCTCACGCCCACTCTCTCTCTCGCCCATTCTCTCACTCTCTCCCACTCTCTCTCTCCAGCCCACTCTCTCTCTCCCACTCTCTCACTCTCTCCCACTCTCTCTCTCGCCCACTCTCTCACTCTCTCCCACTGTCTCTCTCTCACCCCCCTCTCACTCTCGCCCATTCACACTCTCGCCTGTGCTCTCTATCGCCCACTCTCTCACTCTCGCCCACTCTCTCTCGCCCACTCTCCCTCTCGCCCAATCTCTCTCTCGCCCACTCCCTCTCTCGCCCAGTCTCACTCTCACCCACTCAAACTCGCCCATATTCTCTCACGCCCACTATCTCTTCTCGCCCATTCTCTCACTCTCCCCACTCTCTCTCTCTAGCCCACTCTCTCTCTCCCACTCTCTCACTTTCTACCACTCTCTATCTCGCCCACTCTCTATCACCCACTCTCTCACTCTCGCCCACTCTTCTCTTTTTCACTCTCTACCACTCTCTCTCTCGCCCACTCTCTCTCGACCACTCTCTCACTCTCGCCCAGTCTCACTCTCACCCACTCTCTGTCTCACCCACACTCTCCCTTGCCCACTCTCTCTCGCCCACTCTCTCTCTCGCTCACTCGCTGTGTCGACCACTCTCTCACTCTTGCCAAGTCTCAACCTCGCCCACTCTGTCTCGCCCACACTCTGTCTCGACCACTCTCTCTCTCTCTCTCTCTCTCTCTCCCACTCTCTCTCTCGCCCACTCTCTCACCCTCTCCCAATCTCTCTCTCGCCCACTCTCTCTCTCACCCACTCTCTCATTCTCGCCCACTCTCTCTCTGGCCAACACTATCTATCACCCACACTCTCTCGCACACTCTCTCACTCTCTCCTCCTCTCTCTCTCTCCCACTCTCTCTCTCAACTACACTCTCTCTCCCAGTCACACTCTCGCCCAATCTCCCTCGCCCACTGTCTCTCTCGCCCACTCTCTCTCTCTCGCCCAGTCTCACTCTCACCGCTCACTCTCGCCCACACTCTCTCATGCGCACTCTCTCTCTCTCCTCTTCTCTCACTCTCTCCCACTCTCTCTCTCTCGCACACTCTCTGTCTCCCACTCTCTCACTCTCTCCCACTCCGTCTGTCGCCCCCTCTCTCTCTCGCCCACTCTCTCATTCTCGCCGACTCTCTCTGGCCAACACTCTATCACCCACACTCTCTCGCACACTCTCTCACTCTCTCCTACTCTCTCTCTCTCCCACTCTCTCTCTCACCCACTCTCTCTCGCCCACTCTCTCTCTCTCGCTCAGTCTCACTCTCACCCCTCACTCTCGCCCACACTCTCTCACGCCCACTCTCTCTCTCGCCCATTCTCTCACTCTCTCCCACTCTCTCTCTCTAGCCCACTCTCTCTCTCTGCCACTCTCTCCCACTCTCTCTCTCGCCCACTCTCTCACTCTCTCCATCACTCTCTCTCACCCACTCTCTCTCGCCCACTCTCTCACTCTCTCCCACTATCTCTCTCGCCCACTCTCTCACTCTCGCCCAGTCACACTCTCGCCCACTCTCTCTCACCCACTCTCTCTTTGGCCCAGTCTCACTCTCACCTACTCTCTCTCTCGCCCACTCTCTCTATTGCCCGCGCTCTCTCTCGCCCAATCTCTCAATCTCGCCCACTCTCTCTCTCTCTTGCCCACTCTCTCTCGCCCACTCTCTCTCGACCACTCTCTCACTCTCGCCTAGTCTCACTCTCACCCACTCTCTGTCTCGCCCAAACTCTCCCTTGCCCAGTCTCCCTCGCCCACTCTCTCTCACGCTCTCTCTCTCTGTCACGACCACTCTCTCAATCTCGCCCACCCTCTCTCTCGCCCACTCTCTGTCTCGACCACTCTCTCACTCTCGCCCACTCACTCTCTGGCCCACTCTCTCATTCTCGCCCACTCTCTCTCTGGCCAACACTCTATATCACCCACACTCCCTCGCACACTCTCTCACTCTCTCCTACTCTCTCTCGCCCACTCTCTCTCTCGGCCACTCTCTCTCTTTCGCCCAGTCTGACTCTCACCCCTCACTCTCGCCCACACTCTCTCACGCCCACTCTCTCTCTCGCCCATTCTCTCACTCGCTCCCAGTCTCTCTCTCGCCCACTCTCTCATTCTCGCCCACTCTCTCTCTGGCCAACACTCTATATCACCCACACTCCCTCGCACACTCTCTCACTCTCTCCTACTCTCTCTCGCCCACTCTCTCTCTCGGCCACTCTCTCTCTTTCGCCCAGTCTGACTCTCACCCCTCACTCTCGCCCACACTCTCTCACGCCCACTCTCTCTCTCGCCCATTCTCTCACTCGCTCCCAGTCTCTCTCTCGCCCACTCTCTCATTCTCGCCCACTCTCTCTCTCGGCCACTCTCTCTCTTTCGCCCAGTCTGACTCTCACCCCTCACTCTCGCCCACACTCTCTCACGCCCACTCTCTCTCTCGCCCATTCTCTCACTCGCTCCCAGTCTCTCTCTCGCCCACTCTCTCTCTCACCCACTCTCTCATTCTCGCCCACTCTCTCTCTGGCCAACACTATCTATCACCCACACTCTCTCGCACACTCTCTCACTCTCTCCCACTCTCTCTCTCGCCCACTCTCTCACTCTCTCCATCACTCTCTCTCACCCACTCTCTCTCGCCCACTCTCTCACTCTCTCCCACTATCTCTCTCGCCCACTCTCTCACTCTCGCCCAGTCACACTCTCGCCCACTCTCTCTCACCCACTCTCTCTTTGGCCCAGTCTCACTCTCACCTACTCTCTCTCTCGCCCACTCTCTCTATTGCCCGCGCTCTCTCTCGCCCAATCTCTCAATCTCGCCCACTCTCTCTCTCTCTTGCCCACTCTCTCTCGCCCACTCTCTCTCGACCACTCTCTCACTCTCGCCTAGTCTCACTCTCACCCACTCTCTGTCTCGCCCAAACTCTCCCTTGCCCAGTCTCCCTCGCCCACTCTCTCTCACGCTCTCTCTCTCTGTCACGACCACTCTCTCAATCTCGCCCACCCTCTCTCTCGCCCACTCTCTGTCTCGACCACTCTCTCACTCTCGCCCACTCACTCTCTGGCCCACTCTCTCATTCTCGCCCACTCTCTCTCTGGCCAACACTCTATATCACCCACACTCCCTCGCACACTCTCTCACTCTCTCCTACTCTCTCTCGCCCACTCTCTCTCTCGGCCACTCTCTCTCTTTCGCCCAGTCTGACTCTCACCCCTCACTCTCGCCCACACTCTCTCACGCCCACTCTCTCTCTCGCCCATTCTCTCACTCGCTCCCAGTCTCTCTCTCGCCCACTCTCTCATTCTCGCCCACTCTCTCTCTGGCCAACACTCTATATCACCCACACTCCCTCGCACACTCTCTCACTCTCTCCTACTCTCTCTCGCCCACTCTCTCTCTCGGCCACTCTCTCTCTTTCGCCCAGTCTGACTCTCACCCCTCACTCTCGCCCACACTCTCTCACGCCCACTCTCTCTCTCGCCCATTCTCTCACTCGCTCCCAGTCTCTCTCTCGCCCACTCTCTCATTCTCGCCCACTCTCTCTCTCGGCCACTCTCTCTCTTTCGCCCAGTCTGACTCTCACCCCTCACTCTCGCCCACACTCTCTCACGCCCACTCTCTCTCTCGCCCATTCCCTCACTCGCTCCCAGTCTCTCTCTCGCCCACTCTCTCTCTCACCCACTCTCTCATTCTCGCCCACTCTCTCTCTGGCCAACACTATCTATCACCCACACTCTCTCGCACACTCTCTCACTCTCTCCTACTCTCTCTCTCTCCCACTCTCTCTCTCACCTACACTCACTCTCCCAGTCACACTCTCGCCCAATCTCCCTCGCCCACTGTCTCTCTCGCCCAGTCTCACTCTCACCGCTCACTCCCGCCCACACTCTCTCATGCCCACTCTCTCTCTCGCCTCTTCTCTCACTCTCTCCCACTCTCTCTCTCTAGCACACTCTCTCTCTCCCACTCTCTCACTCTCTCCCACTCCGTCTGTCGCACCCTCTCTCTCTCGCCCACTCTCTCATTCTCGCCGACTCTCTCTCTGGCCAACACTCTATCACCCACACTCTCTCGCACACTCTCTCACTCTCTCCTACTCTCTCGCTCTCTCCCACTCTCTCTCTCACCCACTCTCTCTCGCCCACTCTCACTCTCTCGCTCAGTCTCACTCTCACCCCTCACTCTCGCCCACACTCTCTCACGCCCACTCTCTCTCTCGCCCATTCTCTCACTCTCTCCCACTCTCTCTCTCTAGCCCACTCTCTCTCTCTGCCACTCTCTCCCACTCTCTCTCTCGCCCACTCTCTCACTCTCTCCCACTGTCTCTCTCTCACCTCCTCTCTCACTCTCGCCCATTTACACTCTCGCCTGCGCTCTCTCTTGCCCACTCTCTCACTCTCGCCCACTCTCTCTCGCCCACTCTCTCTCTCGCCCAATCTCTCTCTCGCCCACTCTCTCACTCTCGCCCAGTCTCACTCTCGCCCACTCTCTGTCTCGCCCACACTCTCCCTTGCCTACTCTCTCCCGCCCACTCTCTCTCTCTCCCCCACTCTCTGTCTCGACCACTCTCTCACTCTCGCCCAGTCTCACTCTCGCTCACTGTCTCACTCTCGCCCAGTCTCACTCTCGCCCACTCTCTCACTCTTGCCCACTTTCTGTCGCCCACTCTCTCACTCTCGCCCAGTCTCACTCTCACCCACTCTCTGTCTCGCCCACACTCTCTCGCCCACACTCTCTCTCGCTCACTCTTTCTTGCCCACGATCTCACTCTCTCTCACTCACTCTCACCCACTCTCTCTTGCCCACTCTCTCTCTCTCTCCCACTCTCTCTCTCGCCCACTCTCTCACTCTCTAACACACTCTCTCTTGCCAACTCTCTCTCGCCCAATCTCTCACTCTTTCCCAATCTCTCTCTCTCTCACTATCTCTCTCTCTCTCTCTCTCCCCCACTCTCTCTCGCCCACTCTCTCTCTCGCCCACTCTCTCTCTTTCGCCCAGTCTCACTCTCGCCCACACTCTCTCGCACGCATTCTCTCTCTCGCCCACTCTCTCACTCTCGTCCAGTCACAATCTCGCCCACTCTCTCTCACCCACTCTCTCTTTGGCCCAGTCTCAATCTCACGCAGTCTCTGTCTTGCCCACTCTCTGTCTCGCCCACACTCTCTCGCCCACACTCTCTCTCGCTCACTCTTTCTTGCCCACGATCTCACTCTCTCTCACTCACTCTCACCCACTCTCTCTTGCCCACTCTCTCTCTCCCACTCTCTCTCTCGCCCACTCTCTCACTCTCTCCCACACTCTCTCTTGCCAACTCTCTCTCGCCCAATCTCTCACTCTTTCCCAATCTCTCTCTCTCTCACTATCTCTCTCTCTCTCTCTCTCTCTCCCACTCTCTCTCGCCTACTCTCTCTCTCGCCCACTCTCTCTCTTTCGCCCAGTCTCACTCTCGCCCACACTCTCTCGCACGCATTCTCTCTCTCGCCCACTCTCTCACTCTCGTCCAGTCACAATCTCGCCCACTCTCTCTCACCCACTCTCTCTTTGGCCCAGTCTCAATCTCACGCACTCTCTATCTTGCCCACTCTCTATCTCGCCCACACTCCCTCTCGCCCACTCTCTCTCTCGCCTACTCTCTCTGTCGCCCACTCTCTCACTCTCTCCCACTCTCTCTCTCGCTCACTTTCTCACGCTCGCGCAGTCTCACTCTCACCCACTCTCTGTCTCGCCCACACTCTCTCTTGCCCACTCTCTCTCGCCCACTCTCTCTCACGCAATCTTTCGCCCAGTCTCACTTGCCCACACTCTCTCTCAACCACTCCCTCTTGCCCACTCTCTCTCTCTCGCCCCCACTCTCTCACACCCACTCTTTCACTCTCTCACTCTCTCTCTCCCACTCTCTCACTCTCGCCAACTCTCTCTCTTTCACCCCCTCTCACTCTCGCCCACACTCTCTCTCGCCCATTGTCTCTCTTGGCAACTCTCTCTCGCCCACTCTCTCACTCTCTCCCACTCTCTCTCTCGCCCACTCTCTCACTCTCACCCACTCTCTCTCGCCCACTCTCTCTCTCGCCAACACTCTCTCTCGCCCACTCTCTCTCGCCTGCGCTCTCTCTCTCCCACTCTCTTTCTCGCCCACTCTCACTCTCGCCCAATCTCTCTCTCACCAATTCTCTCTCTCGCCCACTCTCTCACTCTCGCCCACTCTCTCTCTCGCCCATTATGTTCCTCTACCCGCCTCTCACTCTCTCGCCCACTCTCTCTCTCGCCCATTCTCACACTCTCGCCCAACCTCTCTCTCGCCCACTCTCTCACTCTCACCCACTCTCTCTCGCCCACTCTCTCATTCGCCAACACTCTCTCTCGCCCACTCTCTCTCTCGCCTGCGCTCTCTCTCGCCCACTCTCTCTTGCCCACTCGCTCACTCTCTCCCACTCTCTCTCTCGCCCACTCTCTCACTCTCTCCCACTCTCTCTCTCGCCCACTCTCTTACTCTCGCCCAGTCACTCTCTCTCGCCCACTCATCTCGCTCCCACTCTCTCGCCCACTCTCTCTCTCGGCCATTCTCACGCTCTGCGCCCACTCTCTCACTCTCTCCCACTCTCTCTCTCGCCCACTCTCTCTCTCGCCCACTCTCTCTCTCGCCCATTCTCACACACTCGCCCAATCTCTCTCTCGCCCACTCTCTCACTCTCACCCACTCTCTCTCGCCCACTCTCTCACTCGCCAACACTCTCTCTCGCCCACTCTCTCTCTCGCCCACTCTCTCTTGCCCACTCGCTCACTCTCTCCCACTCTCTCTCTCGCCCACTCTCTCACTCTCTCCCACTCTCTCTCTCGCTCACTCTCTTACTCTCGCCCAGTCACTCTCTCTCGCCCACTCATCTCGCTCCCACTCTCTCTCGCCCACTCTCTCTCTCGCCCATTCTCACACTCTCGCCCAATGTCTCTCTCGCCCACTCTCTCACTCTCACCCACTCTCTCTCGCCCACTCTCTCTCTCGCCAACACTCTCTCTCGCCCACTCTCTCTTGCTTGCCCTCTCTCTCGTCCACTCTCTCTCGCCCACTCTCTCACTCTTTCCCAATCTCTCTCTCGCCCGCTCTCTCACTCTCTCCCACTCTCTCTCTCGCCCACTCTCACTCTCGCCCAATCTCTCTCTCACCAATTCTCTCTCTCGCCCACTCTCTCACTCTCGCCCAATCTCTCTCTCGCCCATTATGTTCCTCTACCCGCCTCTCACTCTCACCCACACTCTATCTCTCGCCCACTCACTCTCTCTCTCGCACACTCTCTCTCTCGCCCACTCTCTCTCGCCCACTCTTTCTCTCTCTCGCCCACTCTCTCTCATCCACTCTTTCTCTCTCTCGCCCTCTCTGTCACACCCACTCTTTCATCCTCTCACTCTCTCTCTCTCCAACTCTTTCGCTCGCCCACTCTCTCTCTCGCCCACTCTCTCTCTTTCACCCAGTCTCACTCTCGCCCAAACTCTCTCACGCCCATTCTCTCACTCTCTCCCTCTCTCACTCTCGCCCACTCTCTCACTCTCTCCCACTCTGTCTCTCGCCCACTCTCTCTCTCGCCCATTCTCACACTCTCGTCCAATCTCTCTCGCTCACTCTCTCACTCTCACCCACTCTCTCTCGCCCACTCTCTCTCTCGCCAACACTCTCTCTCGCCCACTCTCTCTCTCTCTCTCCACTCTCTCACTCTCTCCTACTCTCTCTCACCCAGTTTCTCTCCCCCACTCTCTCTCTCACCCAGTCTCTCTCTCACCCACACACTCTCCCGCCCACTCTCACTCTCGCCCACTCTCTCACTCTCTCCGACTCTGTCTCTCGCCCACTCTCTCTCGCCCAGTCTCACTCTCACCCCTCACTCTCGCCCACAGTCTCTCACGCCCACTCTCTCTCGCCCATTCTCTCACTCCAGCCCACTCTCTCTCTCCCACTCTCTCGCTCTCTCCCACTCTCTCTCTCGCCCACTCTCTCACACTCGCCCGGTCTCACTCTCACCCACTCTCTCTCACCCACACTCTCTCGCCCACACTCTCTCGACCACACTCTCTCTCGCCCAATCTCTCTTGCCTACTCTCGCACTCTCTCCCACACTCTCTCTCGCCCACTCTATCTCTCGCCCACTCTTCACCCACTCTCTCACTCTCACCCAGTCACACTCTCGCCCACTCTCTCTCGCCCACACACTCTCTCGCCCACTCTCACTCTTGCCCACTCTCTCACTCTCTCCCACTATCTCGCCCACTCTCCCTGTCGCCCATTCTCACACTCTCGCCTACTCTCTCTCTGCCCACTCTCTCACTCTCACCCACTCTCTCTCTCGCGCACTCTCTCTCTCGCCAACACTCTCTCTCGCCTACTTTCTCTCTCGTCCATTCTCTCTCTCTAGCCCGCTCTCTCTCTCGCCCACTCTCTCTCTCGCCCACTCTCTCATTCTCGCCCACTCTCTCTCTGGCCAACAGTCTCTATCACCCACACTCTCTCGCACACTCTCTCACTCTCTCCTACTCTCTCTCTCGCCCACTCTCGCTCTCTCACCCAGTCTCACTATCACCCCTCACTCTCGCCCACTGTCTCTCTCGCCCACTCTCTCACTCTCACCCACTCTCTCTCTCGCCCACTCTCTCTCTCGCCAACACTCTCTCTCGCCCACTTTCTCTCTCGTCCATTCTCTCTCTCTAGCCCACTCTCTCTCTCGCGCACTATCTCTCTCGCCCACTCTCTCATTCTCGCCCACTCTCTCTCTGGCAAACACTCTCTATCACCCACACTCTCTCACTCTCTCCTACTCTCTCTCTCGCCCACTCTCGCTCTCTCACCCAGTCTCACTATCACCCCTCACTCTCGCCCACAGTCTCTCACGCCCACTCTCTCTCGCCCATTCTCTCACTCTCTCCCACTCTCTCTCTCTAGCCCACTCTCTCTCTCCCTCTCTCTCACTCTCTCCCACTCTCTCTCTCGCCCACTCTCTCACTCTCTCCCACTGTCTCTCTCTCACCCCCTCTCTCTCTCCCTCTCTCTCACTCACTCCCACTCTCTCTCTCGCCCACTCTCTCACTCTCTCCCACTGTCTCTCTCTCACCCCCTCTCTCACTCTCGCCCATTCACACTCTCGCCTGCGCTCTCTCTCGCAAACTCTCTCACTCTCTACCACTCTCTCTCTCGCCCACTCTCTCTCGCCCACGCTCTCTCTTGCCTGCGCTCTCTCTCGCCCACTCTCTCTTTCTCACTCTCTACCACTCTCTCTCTCTCTCGCCCACTCTCTCTCTCCCCCACTCTCTGTCTCGACCCCTCTCTTACTCTCGCCCAGTCTCACTCTCGCACACTCTCTGTCTCGCCCACACTCTGTCTTGACCACTCTCTCTCGCCCACGCTCTCACTCTATCCCACTCTCTCTCTCGCCCACTCTCTCACTCTCGCCCATTCACACTGTCGCCCACTCTCTCTCACACACTCTCTCTTTGGCCCAGTCTCACTCTCACCCACTCTCTCTCTCGCCCACTCTCTCCGTTGCCCGCGCTCTCTCTCGCCCACTCTCTCTCTCCCACTCTCTCTCTCCCACTCTCTCTCTCGCCCACTCTCTCTCTTGCCCACTCTCTCATTCTCGCCCACTCTCTCATTCTCGCCCACAATCTCTCTGGCCAACACTCTCTGTCACCCACACTCTCTCGCACACTCTCTCACTCTCTCCTACTCTCTCTCTCGCCCACTCTATCTCTCACCCACTCTCTCACTCTCTCCCACTCTCTCTCTCGCTCACTATCTCACTCTCGCCCAGTCTCATTCTCGCCCACACTCTCTCTCGCCCACTCTCTCACTCTCTCCCACACTCTCTCTCGCTCACTGTCTCACTCTCGCCCAGTCACACTCTCGCCCACTCTCTCTCACCCACTCTCTCTTTGGCCCAGTCTCACTCTCACCCACACTCTCTCTCGCCCACTCTCTCACTCTCGCACACTCTCTCTCTCGCCCACTCTCTCACTCTCTCCCACTCTCTCTCTCACTCACTGTCTCACCCTCGCCCAGTCACACTCTCGCCCACTCTCTCTCACGCATTCTCTCTTTGGCCCATTCTCACTCTCACCCACTCTCTCTCTCTCGCCCGCGCTCTCTCTCGCCCACTCTTTCACTCTCTCCCACTCTCTCTCTCACTCACTGTCTCACCCTCGCCCAGTCACACTCTCGCCCACTCTCTCTCACCCACTCTCTCTTTGGCCCAGTCTCACTCTCACCCACTCTCTCTCTCTCGCCCACGCTCTCTCTCGCCCACTCTCTCACTCTCGCCCACTCTCACTCTTGCCCACTCTCTCTCGCCCACTCTCTCACTCTTGCCCACTCTCTCTCGCCCACTCTCTCACTCTCGCCCAGTCTCACTCTCACCCACTCTCTGTCTCGCCCACACTCTCTCGCCCACACTCTCTCTTGCTCACTCTCTCTTGCCCACGATCTCACTCTCTCTCACTCACTCTCACCCACTCTCTCTCGCCCACTCTCTCACTCTCTCCCACTCTCTCTCTCGCCCATTCTCTCACTCTCGCGCAGTCTCACTCTCACCCACTCTCTGTCTCGCCCACACTCTCTCTTGCGCACTCTCTCTCGCCCAATCTCTCACACTCGTCCACTCTCTCTCGACAACACTCTCTCTCGCCCACTCTCTCTCGCCCACTATGTCCCTCTTCCCCCCTCACTCTCACCCACATTCTCTCTCTCGCCCACTCACCCTCTCCCTCGCCCACTCTCTCTCGCCCACTCTTTCTCTCTCTCGCCCACTCTCTCTCACCAATTCTTTGACCCAGTCTCTCTCTCGCCCACACTCACTCTCACCGACTCACTCTTGGCATCTCTTTCTCTCTCTCGCCCACAGTCTCTCACACCCACTCTCTCTCGCCCACTCTCTCTTGCCCACTCTCTCACTCTCTCACTCTCTCTCTCGCTCCCACTCTTTCGCTCGCCCACTCTCTCTCTCGCACACACTCTCTCTTTCGCCCAGTCTCACTCTCACCCACTCACTCTTGCCCACACTCTCTCTCACCCACAGTCTCTCACACCCACTCTCTCTCTCGCCCAATCTCTCTTGCCCACTCTCTGACTCTATCACTCTCTCTCTCTCTCCACTCTTTCGCTCGCCCACTCTCTCTCTCGCACACTCTCTCTCTTTCGCCCAGTCTCACTCTCACCCACTCTCTCTCACCCACACTCCCTCTCTCCAACTCTCTCTCTCGCCCGCTCTCCATCTCTCGCCCACACTCTCACTGTCGCCAACTCTCTCTCTGGCCAACACTGTCTCTCACCTACACTCTCTCTCGCCCACTCTCCTACTCTCTCCGACTCGCTCTCTCACCCACTCTCTGACTCTCTCCCACTCTATCTCTCTCCAACTCTCTCTCGCCCACTCTCACTCTCTCCCACTCTCACTCTCGCCTACTCTCTCACTCTTGACCACACTCTCTCTCGCCCACCCTCTCACAATTTCTCTGTCGCCCACTCTCTCACTCTCGCGCACTCTGTCACTTTCTCCCACTCTCTCTCTCGCCCACTCTCTCACTCTTGCCCAGTCTCACTCTCACCCACTCTCTCTCGCCCACTCTCTCACGCCTACTCTCTCTCTCGTCCAATCTCTCTCACCCACTCTCTCACTCTCGCCCACTCTCTCTCGCCCACTCTCTCACTCTCGCCCACTCTCTCTCTCGCCCCCTCGCTCACTCTCGCCCAGTCACACTCTCGCCCACTCTCTCTCACCCACTCTCTCTTTGGCTCAGTCTCACTCTCACCCACTCTCACTCTCACCCACTCTCTCTCTCGCCAACACTCTCTCTCGCCCACACTCTCTCTCGACCACTCTTTCTCTCGCCCGCGCTCTCTCTCGCCCACTCTCTCACCCTCGCCCACTCTCTCTGTCTCGCCCCCTCTCTCACTCTCGACCAATCACACTCTCGCCCACTCTCTCTCACCCACTCTCTCTTTGGCCCAGTCTCACTGTCACCCACTCTCACTCTCGCCCACTCTCTCTCGCCAACACTCTCTCTCGCCCACACTCTCTCTCACAGACACTCTTTCTCTCGCCCGCGCTCTCTGTCGCCCACTCTCTCACTCTCTCCCACTCTCTCTCTCGCCCACTCTCTCACTCTTGCCCAGTCTCACTCTCACCCACTCTCTCTCGCCCACTCTCTCACGCCTACTCTCTCTCTCGTCCAATCTCTCTCACCCACTCTCTCACTCTCGCCCACTCTCTCTCGCCCACTCTCTCACTCTCGCCCACTCTCTCTCGCCCCCTCGCTCACTCTCGCCCAGTCACACTCTCGCCCACTCTCTCTCACCCACTCTCTCTTTGGCTCAGTCTCACTCTCACCCACTCTCACTCTCACCCACTCTCTCTCTCGCCAACACTCTCTCTCGCCCACACTCTCTCTCGACCACTCTTTCTCTCGCCCGCGCTCTCTCTCACCACTCTCTCACCCTCGCCCACTCTCTCTCTCGCCCCCTCTCTCACTCTCGACCAATCACACTCTCGCCCACTCTCTCTCACCCACTCTCTCTTTGGCCCAGTCTCACTCTCACCCACTCTCACTCTCGCCCACTCTCTCTCGCCAACACTCTCTCTCGCCCACACTCTCTCTCTCGCCCACACTCTTTCTCTCGCCCGCGCTCTCTCTCGCCCACTCTCTCACTCTCTCACTCTCACCCACTCTCTGTCTCGCCCACATCCTCTCGCCCACACTCTCTCTAGCTCACTCTCTCTTGCCCACGATCTCACTCTCTCCCACTCACTCTCAAATACTCTCTCTTGCTCACTCTCTCACTCTCTCCCACTCTCTCTCTCGCCCACTCTCTCACTCTCGCCCAGACTCACTCTCACCCACTCTCTGTCTCGCCCACTCTCTCTTGCCAACACTCTCTCATACCCACTCTCTCTCTCGCCTAATCTCTCTTGCCCACTCTCTCACTCTATCTCTCTCTCTCTCTCTCTCTCTCCCACTCTTTCGCTCGCCCACTCTCTCTCTCGCCCACTCTCTCTTTGTTACAGTCTCACTCTCAAGCACTCTCTGTTTCGCCGACACTCTCTCTCACCCACACTCCCACTCTCCCACTCTCTCTCGCCCGCTCTCTCTCGCCCACTCTCTCACTCTCGCCAACTCTCTCTCTGGCCAACACTCTCTCTCACCTACATTCACTCTCGCCCACACTCTTAGTCTCTCCCATTCTCTCTCGCCCACTCTCACTCTCTCCCACTCTCTCTCTCTCGCCCACTCTCTCTCTCGCCTACTCTCTCTCACCCACTCTCTCTCGCCCACTCTCTCACTCTCGCCCAGTCTCACTCTCACCCATTCTCTGTCTCGCCCACACTCTCTCTCACCCACACACTCTCTCGCCCATTCTCTCACTCTCTACCACTTACTCTCTCTCGCCCACTCTCTCTCTCGCCTACTCTCTCTCACCCACTCTCTCTCGCCCACTCTCTCACTCTCGCCCAGTCTCACTCTCACCCACTCTCTGTCTCGCCCACACTCTCTCGCCCACACTCTCTCTCGCTCACTCTCTCTTGCCCACCATCTCACTCTGTCCCACTCACTCTCACCCATTCTCTCTCGCCCACTCTCTCACTCTCTCCCACTCTCTCTCTCGCCCACTCTCTCACTCTCGCCCAGTCTCACTCTCGCCCACTCTCTCTCTCGCCCACTCTCTCTATCACCCGTGCTCTCTCTCGCCCACTTTCTCACTCTCATCCACTCTCTCTCTCGCCCACTCTCTCTCGCCCACTCTCTCTCTCGCCGACACTCTCTCTCGCCCACATTCTCTCTCGCCCACATTCTCTCTCACCCACTCTCTCTCTCGCCTACCTCTCACTCTCGCCCACTCTCTCTCTCGCCCACTCTCTGTCTCGCCTACTCTCTCTCTCGCCCACACTCTCTAGCCGACACTCTCTCGCCCACTCTCTCACTCTCTCCCACTCTCTCTCGCCCACTCTCTCTCGCCCACTCTCTCACTCTCTCCCACTCTCTCTCTCGCCCACTCTCTTTCTCACACACTATGTCCCTCTTCCCCCCCCCTCACTCTCACCCACACTCTCTCTCTCGTCCCCTCACTCTCTCTCTCGCCCACTCTCTCTCTCGCACACTCTTTTTCGCCCACTCTTTCTCTCTCTCGCCCACACACTCTCTTACCCACTCCCTCTTTCCCACTCTTTTAATCCCGCCCACTCTCTCTTGCCAAGTCTCTCTCTCGCCCAAACTCTCTCTTACCCACTCCCTCTTTCCCACTCTCTTAATCCCGCCCACTAGCTCTTGCCCACCCACTCTGTCGCCCACTCTCTCACTCTCTCCCACTCTATCTCTCTCCAACTCTCTCTCGCCCACTGTCACTCTCTTCCACTCTTGACCACACTCTCTCTCGCCCACCCTCTCAC
This sequence comes from Chiloscyllium punctatum, assembly GCF_047496795.1. Classification (NCBI taxonomy): domain Eukaryota; kingdom Metazoa; phylum Chordata; class Chondrichthyes; order Orectolobiformes; family Hemiscylliidae; genus Chiloscyllium; species Chiloscyllium punctatum. The sequence goes on from NC_092751.1 coordinate 20,639,837, forward strand.
ACTTTCTCTGTCGCCCACTCTCTCACTCTCGCGCACTCTGTCACTCTCTCCCGCTCTCTCTCTCGGCCACACTCTCACTCTTGCCCAGTCTCACTCTCAACCACTCTCTCACTCTCGCCCACTCTCTCACGCCTACTCTCTCTCTCGTCCACTCTCTCTCACCCACTCTCTCACTCTCGCCCACTCTCTCTCGCCCACTCTCTCACTCTCGCCCACTCTCTCTCTCGCCCCCTCGCTCACTCTCGCCCAGTCACACTCTCGCCCACTCTCTCTCACCCACTCTCTCTTTGGCTCAGTCTCACTCTCACCCACTCTCATTCTCACCCACTCTCTCTCTCGCCCACACTCTCTCTCGCCCTCACTCTTTCTCGACCACTCTTTCTCTCGCCCGCGCTCTCTCTCGCCCACTCTCTCACCCTCGCCCACTCTCTCTCTCTCACCCCCTCTCTCACTCTCAACCAGTCACACTCTCGCCCACTCTCTCTCACCCACTCTCTCTTTGGCCCAGTCTCACTCTCACCCACTCTCACTCTCGCCCACTCTCGCTCGCCAACATTCTCTCTCACCCACACTCTCTCTTGCCCACACTCTTTCTCTCGCCCGCGCTCTCTCTCGCCCACTCTCTCACTCTCACCCACTCTCTGTCTCGCCCACATCCTCTCGCCCACACTCTCTCTCGCTCACTCTCTTTTGCCCACGATCTCACTCTCTTCCACTCACTCTCACCCACTCTCTCTCTCTCGCCCACTCTCTCACTCTCTCCCACTCTCTCCCTCGCCCACTCTCTCACTCTCGCCCAGTCTCACTCTCACCCACTCTCTGTCTCACCCACAGTCTCTCTTGCCCACTCTCTCTCGCCCAATCTCTCACTCTCGTCCACTCTCTCTCGCCAACACTCTCTCTCGCCCACTCTCTCTCTTGCCCACTCTCTCACTCTCTCCCACTCTCTCTCTCGCCCACTCTCTCACTCTCGCCCAGTCTCACTCTCACCCACTCTCTCTCTCGCCCACTCTCTCTATCACCCGTGCTCTCTCTCGCCCACTTTCTCACTCTCATCCACACTCTCTCTCGCCCACTCTCTCTCGCCCACTCTCTCTCTCGCCTACACTCTCTCTCGCCCACATTCTCTCTCGCCCACATTCTCTCTCACCCACTCTCTCTCACGCCTGCGCTCTCTCTCGCCTACCTCTCACTCTCGCCCACTCTCTCTCTCGCCCACTCTCTGTCTCGCCTACTCTCTCTCTCGCCCACACTCTCTAGCCGACACTCTCTCGCCCACTCTCTCACTCTCTCCCACTCTCTCTCGCCCACTCTCTCACTCTCTCCCACTCTCTCTCTCGCCCACTCTCTTTCTCACACACTATGTCCCTCTTCCCCCCCTCACTCTCACCCACACTCTCTCTCTCGTCCCCTCACTCTCTCTCTCGCCCACTCTCTCTCTCGCACACTCTTTTTCGCCCACTCTTTCTCTCTCTCGCCCACACTCTCTCTTACCCACTCCCACTTTCACACTCTTTTAATCCCGCCCACTCTCTCTTGCCAAGTTTTTCTCTCGCCCAAACTCTCTCTTACCCACTCCCTCTTTCCCACTCTCTTAATCCCGCCCACTAGCTCTTGCCCACCCACTCTGTCGCCCACTCTCTCACTCTCTCCCACTCTATCTCTCTCCAACTCTCTCTCGCCCACTCTCACTCTCTTCCACTCTTGACCACACTCTCTCTCGCCCACCCTCTCACACTTTCTCTGTCGCCCACTCTCTCACTCTTGCGCACTCTGTCACTCTCTCCCACTCTCTCTCTCGCCCACACTCTCACTCTTGCCCAGTCTCACTCTCACCCACTCTCTCTCGCCCACTCTCTCACGCCTACTCTCTCTCTCGTCCACTCTCTCTCACCCACTCTCTCACTCTCGCCCACTCTCTCTCGCCCACTCTCTCACTCTCGCCCACTCTCTCTCTCGCCCCCTCGCTCACTCTCGCCCAGTCACACTCTCGCCCACTCTCTCTCACCCACTCTCTCTTTGGCTCAGTCTCACTCTCACCCACTCTCATTCTCACCCACTCTCTCTCTCGCCCACACTCTCTCTCGACCACTCTTTCTCTCGCCCACGCTCTCTCTCGCCCACTCTCTCTCTCTCACCCCCTCTCTCACTCTCGACCAGTCACACTCTCACCCACTCTCTCTCACCCACTCTCTCTTTGGCCCAGTCTCACTCTCACCCACTCTCACTCTCGCCCACTCTCGCTCGCCAACACTCTCTCTCACCCACACTCTCTCTCGCCCACACTCTTTCTCTCGCCCGCGCTCTCTCTCGCCCACTCTCTCACTCGCACCCACTCTCTGTCTCGCCCACATCCTCTCGCCCACACTCTCTCTCGCTCACTCTCTTTTGCCCATGATCTCACTCTCTTCCACTCACTCTCACCCACTCTCTCTTGCTCACTCTCTCACTCTCTCCCACTCTCTCTCCCGCCCACTCTCTCACTCTCGGCCAGTCTCACTCTCACCCACTCTCTGTCTCACCCACAGTCTCTCTTGCCCACTCTCTCTCTCGCCCACTCTCTCTCTTGCCCACTCTCTCACTCTCGCCCACTCTCTCTCTTGACCACTATGACCCTCTTCCCCCCTCTCACTCTCACCCACATTCTCTCTCTCGCCCTCTCACCCTCTCCCTCGCCCACTCTCTCTCGCCCACTCTTTCTCTCTCTCACCGACTCTCTCACCAAATCTTTCGCCCGCTCTCTCCCTCGTCCACTCTCTCTCACCCACTCTCTCACTCTCGCCCACTCTCTCTCTCGCCCCCTCTCTCACTATCGACCAGTCACACTCTTTCCCACTCTCTCTCACCCACTCATTCTTTGGCCCTGTCTCACTCTCACCCACTCTCTCTCTCGCCCAATCTCTCTTGCCAACACTCTCTCATATCCACTCTCTCTCTCGCCTAATCTCTCTTGCCCACTCTCTCACTCTCTCTCTCTCTCTCTCTCTCTCTCTCCCACTCTTTCACTCGCCCACTCTCTCTCTCGCCCACTCTCTCTTTGGTACAGTCTCACTCTCAAGCACTCTCTGTTTCGCCGACACTCTCACTCACCCACACTCCAATCTCCCACTCTCTCTCGCCCGCTCTCTCTCGCCCACTCTCTCACTCTCGCCAACTCTCTCTCTGGACAACACTCTCTCTCACCGACATTCACTCTCGCCCGCTCTCTTACTCTCTCCCACTCTCTCTCGCCCACTCTCTCACTCTCTCCCACTCTATCTCTCTCCAACTCTCTCTCGCCCACTCTCACTCTCTCCCACTCTCTCTCTCGCCTACTCTCTCACTCTTGACCACACTCTCTCGAGCCCACTCTCTCACACTTTCTCTGTCGCCCACTCTCTCACTCTCACGCACTCTGTCACTCTCTCCCACTCTCTCTCGCCCACTCTCTCACTCTTGCCCAGTCTCACTCTCACCCACTCTCTCTCGCCCACTCTCTCACGTCTACTCTCTCTCTCGTCCACTCTCTCTCACCCACTCTCTCACTCTCGCCCACTCTCTCTCGCCCACTCTCTCACTCTCGCCCACTCTCTCTCTCGCCCCCTCGCTCACTCTCGCCCAGTCACACTCTCGCCCACTCTCTCTCACCCACTCTCTCTTTGGCTCAGTCTCACTCTCACCCACTCTCACTCTCACCCACTCTCTCTCTTGCCAACACTCTCTCTCGCCCACACTCTCTCTCGACCACTCTTTCTCTCGCCCGCGCTCTCTCTCGCCCACTCTCTCACCCTCGCCCACTCTCTCTCTCTCGCCCCCTCTCTCACTCTCGACCAGTCACACTCGCGCCCACTCTCTCTCACCCACTCTCTCTTTGGCCCAGTCTCACTCTCACCCACTCTCACTCTCACCCACTCTCTCTCTCTCGCCAACACTCTCTCTCGCCCACACTCTCTCTCGCCCACACTCTTTCTCTCGCCCGCGCTCTCTCTCGCCCACTCTTTTACTCTCAACCAATCTCTGTCTCGCCCACATCCTCTCGCCGACACTCTCTCTCGCTCACTCTCTCTTGCCGACGATCTCACTCTCTCCCACTCACTCTCACCCACTCTCTCTCTCTCGCCCACTCTCTCACTCTCTCCCACTCTCTCTCTCGCCCACTCTCTCACTCTCGCCCAGTCTCACTCTCACCCACTCTCTGTCTCACCCACAGTCTCTCTTGCCCACTCTCTCTCTCGCCCAATCTCTCACTCTCGTCCACTCTCTCTCGCCAACACTCTCTCTCGCCCACTCTCTCTCTCGCCCACTCTCTCACTCTCGCCCACTCTCTCTCTTGCCCACTATGACCCTCTTCCCCCTCTCACTCTCACCCACATTCTCTCTCTCGCCCTCTCACCCTCTCCCTCGCCCACTCTCTCTCGCCCACTCTTTCTCTCTCTCACCGACTCTCTCACCAAATCTTTCGCCCGCTCTCTCCCTCGTCCACTCTCTCTCACCCACTCTCTCACTCTCGCCCACTCTCTCTCTCGCCCCCTCTCTCACTATCGACCAGTCACACTCTCGCCCACTCTCTCTCACCCACTCACTCTTTGGCCCTGTCTCACTCTCACCCACTCTCTCTCTCGCCCACTCTCTCTTTGGTACAGTCTCACTCTCAAGCACTGTCTGTTTCGCCGACACTCTCTCTCACCCAAACCCCCACTCTCCCACTCTCTCTCGCCCGCTCTCTCTCGCCCACTCTCTCACTCTCGCCAACTCTCTCTCTGGCCAACACTCTCTCTCACCTACATTCACTCTCGCCCACTCTCTTACTCTCTCCCACTCTCTCTCGCCCACTTTCACTCTCTCCCACTCTCTCTCTCGCCCACTCTCTATCGCCAACACTCTCTCTCACCCACACTCTCTCTCGCCCATTCTCTCACTCTCTCCCATTCTCTCTCTCTCGCCCACTCTCTCTCTAGCCTACTCTCTCTCACCCACTCTCTCTCGCCCATTCTCTCACTCTCTCCCATTCTCTCTCTCTCGCCCACTCTCTCTCGCCCACTTTCTCTCTTGCCCACCATGACCCTCTTCCCCCCTCTCACTCTCACCCACATTCTCTCTCTCGCCCTCTCACCCTCTCCCTCGCCCACTCTCTCTCGCCCACTCTTTCTCTCTCTCACCCACTCTCTCACCAAATCTTTCGCCCACTCTCTCCCTCGTCCACTCTCTCTCACCCACTCTCTCACTCTCGCCCACTCTCTCTCTCGCCCCCTCTCTCACTCTCGACCAGTCACACTCGCCCACTCTCTCTCTCACCCACTCACTCTTTGGCCCTGTTTCACGCTCACCCACTCTCTCTCGCCCACTCTCTCTTGCCAACACTCTCTCATATCCACTCTCTCTCACGCCTAATCTCTCTTGCCCACTCTCTCACTCTATCTCTCTCTCTCTCTCTCTCTCTCCCCCCCCACACTCTTTCGCTCGCCCAATCTCTCTCTCGCCCACTCTCTTTGGTACAGTCTCACTCTCAAGCACTCTCTGTTTCGCCAACACTCTCTCTCACCCACACTCACACTCTCCCACTCTCTCGCCCGCTCTCTCTCGCCCACTCTCTCACTCTCGCCAACTCTCTCTCTGGACAACACTCTCTCTCACCTACATTCACTCTCGCCCACTCTCTTACTCTCTCCCACTCTCTCTCGTCCACTCTCACTCTCTCCCACTCTCTCTCTCGCCCACTCTCTCACTCTTGCCCACACTCTCTCTCGCCCACTCTCTCACTCTCTCCCAATCTCTCTCTCGCCCACTCTCTCACTCTTGTCCAGTCTCACTCTCACCCACTCTCTATCGCCAACACTCTCTCTCACCCACACTCTCTCTCGCCCATTCTCTCACTCTCTCCCACTCTCTCTCTCTCGCCCACACTCTCTCTCGCCTACTCTCTCTCACCCACTCTCTCTCGCCCACTCTCTCACTCTCGCCCAGTATCACTCTCACCCACTCTCTGTCTCGCCCACACTCTCTCTCGCTGACTCTCTCTTGCCCACGATCTCACTCTCTCCCACTCACTCTCACCCATTCTCTCTCGCCAACTCTCTCACTCTCTCCCACTCTCTCTCTCGCCCACTCTCTCACTCTCGCCCAGTCTCACTCTCACCCATTCTCTCTCGCCCACTCTCTCTCTCGCCCACTCTCTCACTCTCGCCCAGTCTCGCTCTCACCCACTCTCTCTCACCCACTCTCTCTTTGGCCCAGTCTCACTCTCACCCTCTCCCTCTCTCGCCCACTCTCTCTATCACCCGCGCTCTCTCTCGCCCACTTTCTCACTCTCGCCCACTCTCTCTCTCATTCTCGCCCACTCTCTCTCGCCCACTCTCACTCTCGCCCACTCTCTCTCTCTCGCCCACTCTCTCTCGCCCCCGCTCTCTCTCGCCAACACTCTCTTTTGCCCACATTCTCTCTCGCCCACATTCTCTCTCACCCACTCTCTCTCTCGCCTGCGCTCTCTCTCGCCTAACTCTCACTCTCGCCCACTCTCTCTCTCGCCCACTCTCTGTCTCGCCTACTCTCTCTCTCGCCCACACTCTCTAGCCCACACTCTCTCGCCCACTCTCACTCTCTCCCACTCTCTCTCTCGCCCACTCTCTCACTCTTGCCCACACTCTCTCTCGCCCACTCTCTCACTCTCTCCCAATCTCTCTCTCGCCCACTCTCTCACTCTTGTCCAGTCTCACTCTCACCCACTCTCTATCGCCAACACTCTCTCTCACCCACACTCTCTCTCGCCCATTCTCTCACTCTCTCCCACTCTCTCTCTCTCGCCCACACTCTCTCTCACGCCTACTCTCTCTCACCCACTCTCTCTCGCCCACTCTCTCACTCTCGCCCAGTCTCACTCTCACCCACTCTCTATCGCCAACACTCTCTCTCACCCACACTCTCTCTCGCCCACTCTCTCACTCTCTCCCAATCTCTCTCTCGCCCACTCTCTCACTCTTGTCCAGTCTCACTCTCACCCACTCTCTATCGCCAACACTCTCTCTCACCCACACTCTCTCTCGCCCATTCTCTCACTCTCTCCCACTCTCTCTCTCTCGCCCACACTCTCTCTCGCCTACTCTCTCTCACCCACTCTCTCTCGCCCACTCTCTCACTCTCGCCCAGTATCACTCTCACCCACTCTCTGTCTCGCCCACACTCTCTCGCCCACACTCTCTCTCGCTGACTCTTTCTTGCCCACGATCTCACTCTCTCCCACTCACTCTCACCCATTCTCTCTCGCCAACTCTCTCACTCTCTCCCAATCTCTCTCTCGCCCACTCTCTCACTCTTGTCCAGTCTCACTCTCACCCACTCTGGCTCGCCAACACTCTCTCTCACCCACACTCTCTCTCGCCCACACTCTTTCTCTCGCCCGCGCTCTCTCTCGCCCACTCTCTCACTCTCACCCACTCTCTGTCTCGCCCACATGCTCTCGCCCACACTCTCTCTCGCTCACTCTCTTTTGCCCACGATCTCACTCTCTTCCACTCACTCTCACCCACTCTCTCTTGCTCACTCTCTCACTCTCTCCCACTCTCTCTCTCGCCCACTCTCTCACTCTCGCCCAGTCTCACTCTCACCCACTCTCTGTCTCACCCACAGTCTCTCTTGCCCACTCTCTCTCTCGCCCAATCTCTCACTCTCGTCCACTCTCTCTCGCCAACACTCTCTCTCGCCCACTCTCTCTCTTGCCCACTCTCTCACTCTCGCCCACTCTCTCTCTTGACCACTATGACCCTCTTCCCCCCTCTCACTCTCACCCACATTCTCTCTCTCGCCCTCTCACCCTCTCCCTCGCCCACTCTCTCTCGCCCACTCTTTCTCTCTCTCACCGACTCTCTCACCAAATCTTTCGCCCGCTCTCTCCCTCGTCCACTCTCTCTCACCCACTCTCTCACTCTCGCCCACTCTCTCTCTCGCCCCCTCTCTCACTCTCGACCAGTCACACTCTTTCCCACTCTCTCTCACCCACTCACTCTTTGGCCCTGTCTCACTCTCACCCACTCTCTCTCTCGCCCACTCTCTCTTGCCAACACTCTCTCATACCCACTCTCTCTCTCGCCTAATCTCTCTTGCCCACTCTCTCACTCTATCTCTCTCTCTCTCTCTCTCTCTCCCACTCTTTCGCTCGCCCACTCTCTCTCTCGCCCACTCTCTCTTTGGTACAGTCTCACTCTCAAGCACTCTCTGTTTCGCCGACACTCTCACTCACCCACACTCCACTCTCCCACTCTCTCTCGCCCGCTCTCTCTCGCCCACTCTCTCACTCTCGCCAACTCTCTCTCTGGACAACACTCTCTCTCACCGACATTCACTCTCGCCCGCTCTCTTACTCTTTCCCACTCTCTCTCGCCCACTCTCTCACTCTCTCCCACTCTATCTCTCTCCAACTCTCTCTCGCCCACTCTCACTCTCTCCCACTCTCTCTCTCGCCTACTCTCTCACTCTTGACCACACTCTCTCGCGCCCACTCTCTCACACTTTCTCTGTCGCCCACTCTCTCACTCTCACGCACTCTGTCACTCTCTCCCACTCTCTCTCGCCCACTCTCTCACTCTTGCCCAGTCTCACTCTCACCCACTCTCTCTCGCCCACTCTCTCACGTCTACTCTCTCTCTCGCCCACTCTCTCACGTCTACTCTCTCTCTCGCCCACTCTCTCTCGCCCACTCTCTCTCTCGCCAACACTCTCTGTCGCCCACATTCTCTCTCACTCCCTTCTCTCTCACCCACTCTCTCTCGCCTGCACTCTCCCTCGCCTACCTCTCACTCTCGCCCACTCTCTCTCTCGCCCACTCTCTGTCTCGCCTACTCTCTCTCTCGCCCAGTCTCACTCTCACCCACTCTCTGTCTCGCCCACACTCTCTCTCGACCACACTCTCTAGCCCACACTCTCTCACCCACTCTCTCACTCTCGCCCACTCTCTCTCGCCCACTCTCTCACTCTCGCCCACTCTCTCTCTCGCCCCCTCGCTCACTCTCGCCCAGTCACACTCTCGCCCACTCTCTCTCACCCACTCTCTCTTTGGCTCAGTCTCACTCTCACCCACTCTCACTCTCACCCACTCTCTCTCTTGCCAACACTCTCTCTCGCCCACACTCTCTCTCGACCATTGTTTTCTCACCCGCGCTCTCTCTCGCCCACTCTCTCACCCTCGCCCACTCTCTCTCTCTCGCCCCCTCTCTCACTCTCGACCAGTCACACTCTCGCCCACTCTCTCTCACCCACTCTCTCTTTGGCCCAGTCTCACTCTCACCCACTCTCACTCTCACCCACTCTCTCTCTCTCGCCAACACTCTCTCTCGCCCACACTCTCTCTCGCCCACACTCTTTCTCTCGCCCGCGCTCTCTCTCGCCCACTCTTTTACTCTCAACCAATCTCTGTCTCGCCCACATCCTCTCGCCGACACTCTCTCTCGCTCACTCTCTCTTGCCGACGATCTCACTCTCTCCCACTCACTCTCACCCACTCTCTCTCTCTCGCCCACTCTCTCACTCTCTCCCACTCTCTCTCTCGCCCACTCTCTCACTCTCGCCCAGTCTCACTCTCACCCACTCTCTGTCTCACCCACAGTCTCTCTTGCCCACTCTCTCTCTCACCCACTCTCTCACTCTCGCCCACTCTCTCTCTCGCCCCCTCTCTCACTATCGACCAGTCACACTCTCGCCCACTCTCTCTCACCCACTCACTCTTTGGCCCTGTCTCACTCTCACCCACTCTCTCTCTCGCCCACTCTCTCTTTGGTACAGTCTCACTCTCAAGCACTCTCTGTTTCGCCGACACTCTCTCTCACCCACACCCCCACTCTCCCACTCTCTCTCGCCCGCTCTCTCTCGCCCACTCTCTCACTCTCGCCAACTCTCTCTCTGGCCAACACTCTCTCTCACCTACATTCACTCTCGCCCACTCTCTTACTCTCTCCCACTCTCTCTCGCCCACTTTCATTCTCTCCCACTCTCTCTCTCGCCCACTCTCTATCGCCAACACTCTCTCTCACCCACACTCTCTCTCGCCCATTCTCTCACTCTCTCCCATTCTCTCTCTCTCGCCCACTCTCTCTCTAGCCTACTCTCTCTCACCCACTCTCTCTCGCCCATTCTCTCACTCTCTCCCATTCTCTCTCTCTCGCCCACTCTCTCTCGCCCAATTTCTCTCTTGCCCACCATGACCCTCTTCCCCCCTCTCACTCTCACCCACATTCTCTCTCTCGCCCTCTCACCCTCTCCCTCGCCCACTCTCTCTCGCCCACTCTTTCTCTCTCTCACCCACTCTCTCACCAAATCTTTCGCCCACTCTCTCCCTCGTCCACTCTCTCTCACCCACTCTCTCACTCTCGCCCACTCTCTCTCTCGCCCCCTCTCTCACTCTCGACCAGTCACACTCGCCCACTCTCTCTCTCACCCACTCACTCTTTGGCCCTGTTTCACGCTCACCCACTCTCTCTCGCCCACTCTCTCTTGCCAATACTCTCTCATACCCACTCTCTCTCTCGCCTAATCTCTCTTGCCCACTCTCTCACTCTATCTCTCTCTCTCTCTCTCTCTCTCTCCCCCCCCACTCTTTCGCTCGCCCACTCTCTCTCTCGCCCACTCTCTTTGGTACAGTCTCACTCTCAAGCACTCTCTGTTTCGCCGACACTCTCTCTCACCCACACTCACACTCTCCCACTCTCTCGCCCGCTCTCTCTCGCCCACTCTCTCACTCTCGCCAACTCTCTCTCTGGACAACACTCTCTCTCACCTACATTCACTCTCGCCCACTCTCTTACTCTCTCCCACTCTCTCTCGCCCACTCTCACTCTCTCCCACTCTCTCTCTCGCCCACTCTCTCACTCTTGCCCACACTCTCTCTCGCCCACTCTCTCACTCTCTCCCAATCTCTCTCTCGCCCACTCTCTCACTCTTGTCCAGTCTCACTCTCACCCAATCTCTATCGCCAACACTCTCTCTCACCCACACTCTCTCTCGCCCATTCTCTCACTCTCTCCCACTCTCTCTCTCTCGCCCACACTCTCTCTCGCCTACTCTCTCTCACCCACTCTCTCTCGCCCACTGTCTCACTCTCGCCCAGTATCACTCTCACCCACTCTCTGTCTCGCCCACACTCTCTCACCCACACTCTCTCTCGCTCACTCTCTCTTGCCCACGATCTCACTCTCTGCCACTCACTCTCACCCATTCTCTCTCGCCAACTCTCTCACTCTCTCCCACTCTCTCTCTCACCCACTCTCTCACTCTCGCCCAGTCTCACTCTCACCCATTCTCTCTCGCCCACTCTCTCTCTCGCCCACTCTCTCACTCTCGCCCAGTCTCGCTCTCACCCACTCTCTCTCACCCACTCTCTCTTTGGCCCAGTCTCACTCTCACCCTCTCCCTCTCTCGCCCACTCTCTCTATCACCCGCGCTCTCTCTCGCCCACTTTCTCACTCTCGCCCACTCTCTCTCTCTCTCTCTCGCCCACTCTCTCTCGCCCACTCTCACTCTCGCCCACTCTCTCTCTCTCACTCTCTCTCTCGCCTGCGCTCTCTCTCGCCTAACTCTCACTCTCGCCCACTCTCTCTCTCGCCCACTCTCTGTCTCGCCTACTCTCTCTCTCGCCCACACTCTCTAGCCCACACTCTCTCGCCCACTCTCACTCTCTCCCACTCTCTCTCTCGCCCACTCTCTCACTCTTTCCCACACTCTCTCTCGCCCACTCTCTCACTCTCTCCCAATCTCTCTCTCGCCCACTCTCTCACTCTTGTCCAGTCTCACTCTCACCCACTCTCTATCGCCAACACTCTCTCTCACCCACACTCTCTCTCGCCCATTCTCTCACTCTCTCCCACTCTCTCTCTCTCGCCCACACTCTCTCTCGCCTACTCTCTCTCACCCACTCTCTCTCGCCCACTCTCTCACTCTCGCCCAGTATCACTCTCACCCACTCTCTGTCTCGCCCACACTCTCTCGCCCACACTCTCTCTCGCTCACTCTCTCTTGCCCACGATCTCACTCTCTCCCACTCACTCTCACCCATTCTCTCTCGCCAACTCTCTCACTCTCTCCCACTCTCTCTCTCGCCTACTCTCCCACTCTCGCCCAGTCTCACTCTCACCCATTCTCTCTCGCCCACTCTCTCTCTCGCCCACTCTCTCACTCTCGCCCAGTCTCGCTCTCACCCACTCTCTCTCACCCACACGCTCTTTGGCCCAGTCTCACTCTCACCCTCTCCCTCTCTCGCCCACTCTCTCACTCTCGCCCACTCTCTCTCTCACTCGCCCACTCTCTCTCGCCCACTCTCTCTCTCGCCAACACTCTCTCTCGCCCACATTCTCTCTCGCCCACATTCTCTCTCACCCACTCTCTCTCTCGCCTGCGCTCTCTCTCGCCTAACTCTCACTCTCGCCCACTCTCTCTCTCGCCCACTCTCTGTCTCGCCTACTCTCTCTCTCGCCCACACTCTCTAGCCCACACTCTCTAGCCCACTCTCACTCTCTCCCACTCTCTCTCTCGCCCACTCTCTCACCCTTGTCCAGTCTCACTCTCACCCACTCTCTATCGCCAACACTCTCTCTCATCCACACTCTGTCTCGCCCATTCTCTCACTCTCTCCCACTCTCTCTCTCTCGCCCACACTCTCTCTCGCCTACTTTCTCTCACCCACTCTCTCTCGCCCACTCTCTCACTCTCGCCCAGTATCACTCTCACCCACTCTCTGTCTCGCCCACACTCTCTCTCGCTCACTCTCTCTTGCCCACGATCTCACTCTCTCCCACTCACTCTCACCCATTCCCTCTCGCCAACTCTCTCACTCTCTCCCACTCTCTCACTCTCGCCCAGTCTCACTCTCACCCATTCTCCCTCGCCCACTCTCTCTCTCGCCCACTCTCTCACTCTCGCCCAGTCTCGCTCTCACCCACTCTCTCTCATCCACTCTCACTTTGGCCCAGTCTCACTCTCACCCTCTCCCTCTCTCGCCCACTCTCTCTATCACCCGCGCTCTCTCTCGCCCACTTTCTCACTCTCGCCCACTCTCTCTCCCTCTCACCCATTCTCTCTCGCCCACTCTCACTCTCGCCCACTCTCTCTCTCTCGCCCACTCTCTCTCGCCCACTCTCTCTCTCGCCAACACTCTCTCTCGCCCACATTCTCTCTCGCCCACATTCTCTCTCACCCACTCTCTTTCTCGCCTGCGCGCTCTCTCGCCTAACTCTCACTCTCGCCCACTCTCTCTCTCGCCCACTCTCTGTCTCACCAACTCTCTCTCTCGCCCACACTCTCTAGCCCACACTCTCTCGCCCACTCTCTCACTCTCTCCCACTCTCTCTCGCCCACTCTCTCACTCTCTCCCACTCTCTCTCTCGCCCACTCTCTTTCTCACACACTATGTCCCTCTTCCCCCCTCACTCTCACCCACACTCTCTCTCTCGCCCCCTCACTCTCTCTCTCGCCCACTCTCTCTCTCGCACACTCTTTTTCGCCCACTCTTTCTCTCTCTCGCCCACTCTCTCTCCCCCATTCTCTCTTTCGCCCAGTCTCTCTCTCGCCCACACTCTCTCTTACCCACTCCCACTTTCCCACTCTTTTAATCCCGCCCACTCTCTCTTGCCCACTCTCCCTGTCGCCCACTCTCTCACTCTCTCCCACTCTATCTCTCACGCCTACTCTCTCACTCTTGACCACACTCTCTCTCGCCCACCCTTTCACACTTCCTCTGTCGCCCACTCTCTCACTCTCTCCCACTCTATCTCTCTCCAACTCTCTCTCGCCCACTCTCACTCTCTCCCACTCTCTCTCTCGCCTACTCTCTCACTCTTGACCACACTCTCTCTCGCCCACCCTCTCACACTTTCTCTGTCGCCCACTCTCTCACTCTCGCACACTCTGTCACTCTCTCCCACTCTCTCTCGCCCACACTCTCACTCTTGCCCAGTCTCACTCTCACCCACTCTCTCGCACCCACTCTCTCACGCCTGCTCTCTCTCTCGCCCACTATCTCTCACCCACTCTCTCACTCTCGCCCACTCTCTCTCGCCCACTCTCTCACTCTCGCCCACTCTCTCTCTCGCCCCCTCGCTCACTCTCGCCCAGTCACACTCTCGCCCACTCTCTCTCACCCACTCTCCCTTTGGCTCAGTCTCACTCTCACCCACTCTCACTCTCACCCACTCTCTCTCTCGCCCACACTCTCTCTCGACCACTCTTTCTCTCGCCCGTGCTCTCTCTCGCCCACTCTCCCACTCTCACCCACTCTCTGTGTCGCCCACATCCTCTCGCCCACACTCTCTCTCGCTCACTCTCTTTTGCCCACGATCTCACTCTCTCCCACTCACTCTCACCCACTCTCTTTTGCTCACTTTCTCACTCTCTCCCACTCTCTCTCTCTCGCCCACTCTCTCACTCTCTTCCACTCTCTCTCTCGCCCAATCTCTCACTCTCGCCCAGTCACACTCTCACCCACTCTCTGTCTCACCCACAGTCTCTCTCGCCCACTCTCTCTCTCACCCACTCTCTCACTCTCGCCCACTCTCTCTCTTGCCCACTATGACCCTCTTCCCCCCCTCACTCTCACCCACATTCTCTCTCTCGCCCGCTCACCCTCTCCCTCGCCCACTCTCTCTCGCCCACTCTTTCTCTCTCACCCACTCTCTCACCAAATCTTTCGCCCACTCTCTCCCTCGTCCACTCTCTCTCACACACTCTCTCACTCTCGCCCACTCTGTCTCTCGCCCCCTCTCTCACTCTCGACCAGTCACACTCTCGCCCACTCTCTCTCACCCACTCACTATTTGGCCCTGTCTCACTCACACCCACTCTCTCTCTCGCCCACTCTCTCTTGCCAACACTCTCTCATACCCACTCTCTCTCTCGCCTAATCTCTCTTGCCCACTCTCTCACTCTATCTCTCTCTCTCTCTCTCCCCCCCCCCACTCTTTCGCTCGCCCACTCTCTCTCTCACACACTCTATTTGGTACAGTCTCACTCTCAAGCACTCTCTGTTTCGCCGACACTCTCTCTCACCCACACTCCCACTCTCCCCCTCTCTCGCCCGCTCTCTCTCGCCCACTCTCTCACTCTCGCCAACTCTCTCTCTGGACAACACTCTCTCTCACCTACATTCACTCTCGCCCACTCTCTTACTCTCTCCCACTCTCTCTCGCCCACTCTCACTCTCTCCCACTCTCTCTCTCGCCCACTCTCTCACCCTTGTCCAGTCTCACTCTCACCCACTCTCTATCGCCAACACTCTCTCTCATCCACACTCTGTCTCGCCCATTCTCTCACTCTCTCCCACTCTCTCTCTCTCGCCCACACTCTCTCTCGCCTACTTTCTCTCACCCACTCTCTCTCGCCCACTCTCTCACTCTCGCCCAGTATCACTCTCACCCACTCTCTGTCTCGCCCACACTCTCTCTCGCTCACTCTCTCTTGCCCACGATCTCACTCTCTCCCACTCACTCTCACCCATTCCCTCTCGCCAACTCTCTCACTCTCTCCCACTCTCTCACTCTCGCCCAGTCTCACTCTCACCCATTCTCCCTCGCCCACTCTCTCTCTCGCCCACTCTCTCACTCTCGCCCAGTCTCGCTCTCACCCACTCTCTCTCATCCACTCTCACTTTGGCCCAGTCTCACTCTCACCCTCTCCCTCTCTCGCCCACTCTCTCTATCACCCGCGCTCTCTCTCGCCCACTTTCTCACTCTCGCCCACTCTCTCTCCCTCTCACCCATTCTCTCTCGCCCACTCTCACTCTCGCCCACTCTCTCTCTCTCGCCCACTCTCTCTCGCCCACTCTCTCTCTCGCCAACACTCTCTCTCGCCCACATTCTCTCTCGCCCACATTCTCTCTCACCCACTCTCTTTCTCGCCTGCGCGCTCTCTCGCCTAACTCTCACTCTCGCCCACTCTCTCTCTCGCCCACTCTCTGTCTCACCAACTCTCTCTCTCGCCCACACTCTCTAGCCCACACTCTCTCGCCCACTCTCTCACTCTCTCCCACTCTCTCTCGCCCACTCTCTCACTCTCTCCCACTCTCTCTCTCGCCCACTCTCTTTCTCACACACTATGTCCCTCTTCCCCCCTCACTCTCACCCACACTCTCTCTCTCGCCCCCTCACTCTCTCTCTCGCCCACTCTCTCTCTCGCACACTCTTTTTCGCCCACTCTTTCTCTCTCTCGCCCACTCTCTCTCCCCCATTCTCTCTTTCGCCCAGTCTCTCTCTCGCCCACACTCTCTCTTACCCACTCCCACTTTCCCACTCTTTTAATCCCGCCCACTCTCTCTTGCCCACTCTCCCTGTCGCCCACTCTCTCACTCTCTCCCACTCTATCTCTCACGCCTACTCTCTCACTCTTGACCACACTCTCTCTCGCCCACCCTTTCACACTTCCTCTGTCGCCCACTCTCTCACTCTCTCCCACTCTATCTCTCTCCAACTCTCTCTCGCCCACTCTCACTCTCTCCCACTCTCTCTCTCGCCTACTCTCTCACTCTTGACCACACTCTCTCTCGCCCACCCTCTCACACTTTCTCTGTCGCCCACTCTCTCACTCTCGCACACTCTGTCACTCTCTCCCACTCTCTCTCGCCCACACTCTCACTCTTGCCCAGTCTCACTCTCACCCACTCTCTCGCACCCACTCTCTCACGCCTGCTCTCTCTCTCGCCCACTATCTCTCACCCACTCTCTCACTCTCGCCCACTCTCTCTCGCCCACTCTCTCACTCTCGCCCACTCTCTCTCTCGCCCCCTCGCTCACTCTCGCCCAGTCACACTCTCGCCCACTCTCTCTCACCCACTCTCCCTTTGGCTCAGTCTCACTCTCACCCACTCTCACTCTCACCCACTCTCTCTCTCGCCCACACTCTCTCTCGACCACTCTTTCTCTCGCCCGTGCTCTCTCTCGCCCACTCTCCCACTCTCACCCACTCTCTGTGTCGCCCACATCCTCTCGCCCACACTCTCTCTCGCTCACTCTCTTTTGCCCACGATCTCACTCTCTCCCACTCACTCTCACCCACTCTCTTTTGCTCACTTTCTCACTCTCTCCCACTCTCTCTCTCTCGCCCACTCTCTCACTCTCTTCCACTCTCTCTCTCGCCCAATCTCTCACTCTCGCCCAGTCACACTCTCACCCACTCTCTGTCTCACCCACAGTCTCTCTCGCCCACTCTCTCTCTCACCCACTCTCTCACTCTCGCCCACTCTCTCTCTTGCCCACTATGACCCTCTTCCCCCCCTCACTCTCACCCACATTCTCTCTCTCGCCCGCTCACCCTCTCCCTCGCCCACTCTCTCTCGCCCACTCTTTCTCTCTCACCCACTCTCTCACCAAATCTTTCGCCCACTCTCTCCCTCGTCCACTCTCTCTCACACACTCTCTCACTCTCGCCCACTCTGTCTCTCGCCCCCTCTCTCACTCTCGACCAGTCACACTCTCGCCCACTCTCTCTCACCCACTCACTATTTGGCCCTGTCTCACTCACACCCACTCTCTCTCTCGCCCACTCTCTCTTGCCAACACTCTCTCATACCCACTCTCTCTCTCGCCTAATCTCTCTTGCCCACTCTCTCACTCTATCTCTCTCTCTCTCTCTCCCCCCCCCCACTCTTTCGCTCGCCCACTCTCTCTCTCACACACTCTATTTGGTACAGTCTCACTCTCAAGCACTCTCTGTTTCGCCGACACTCTCTCTCACCCACACTCCCACTCTCCCCCTCTCTCGCCCGCTCTCTCTCGCCCACTCTCTCACTCTCGCCAACTCTCTCTCTGGACAACACTCTCTCTCACCTACATTCACTCTCGCCCACTCTCTTACTCTCTCCCACTCTCTCTCGCCCACTCTCACTCTCTCCCACTCTCTCTCTCGCCCACTCTCTCACTCTTGCCCACACTCTCTCTCGCCCACTCTCTCACTCTCTCCCAATCTCTCTCTCGCCCACTCTCTCACTCTTGTCCAGTCTCACTCTCACCCACTCTCTATCGCCCACAGTCTCTCACACCCACTCTCTCTCTCGCCCAATCTCTCTTGCCCACTCTCTCACTCTATCACTCTCTCTCTCTCTCTCCCACTCTTTCGCTCGCCCGCTCTCTCTCTCGCCCACTCTCGCTTTGGTACAGTCTCACTCTCAAGCACTCTCTGTTTCGCCCACACTCTCTCTCACCCACACTCCCTCTCTCCCACTCTCTCTCTCGCCCGCTCTCTCTCTCGCCCACTCTCTCACTCTCGCCAACTCTCTCTCTGGCCAATACTCTCTCTCACCTACACTCTCTCTCGCCCACTTTCTTACTCTCTCCGACTCGCTCTCTCGCCCACACTATCACTCTCTCCCACTCTATCTCTCTCCCACTCTCTCTCGCCCACTCTCACTCTCTCCCACTCTCTCTCGCCCACTCTCTCACTCTTGACCACACTCTCTCTCGCCCACTCTCTCACATTTTCTCTGTCGCCCACTCTCTCACTCTCGCGCACTCTGTCACTCTCTCCCACTCTCTCTCTCGCCCACTCTCTCACTCTTGCCCAGTCTCACTCTCACCCACTCCCTATCGCCCACTCTCTCACGCCCACTCTCTCTCTCGTCCACTCTCTCTCACCCACTCTCTCACTCTCGCCCACTCTCTCTCGCCCACTCTCTCACTCTCGCCCACTCTCTCTCTCGCCCCCTCTCTCACTCTCGCCCAGTCACACTCTCGCCCACTCTCTCTCACCCACTCACTCTTGCTCACTCTCTCACTCTCTCCCACTCTCTCTCTCTCGCCCACTCGCTCATTCTCTCCCACTCTCTCTCTCGCCCACTCTCTCACTCTCGCCCACTCTCACTCTCACCCACTCTCTGTCTCACCCACAGTCTCTCTTGCCCACTCTCTCTCTCGCCCAATCTCTCACTCTCTCTCGCCAACACTCTCTCTCCCCCACTCTCTCTCTCGCCCACTCTCTCACTCTCGCCCACTCTCTCTCGCGCCTTCACTCTCTCTCACCCATTCTCGCCCACTCTCTCTTTCGCCTTCACTCTCTTCACCCACTCTCTGTCGCCCACTCTTTCTCTTGCCAACTCTTTCTCTATCGCCCACACTCTCTCTCGCCCACACTATCTCGCCCTTCCTCTCTCTCGCCCACTCTCTCTCGCCAACACTCTCTCTCCCCCACTCTCTCTCTCGCCCACTCTCTCACTCTCTCCCACTCTCTCTCTCGCCCACTCTCTCACTCTCGCCCACTCTCTCTCTTGCCCACTATGACCCTCTTCCCCCCTCTCACTCTCACCCACATTCTCTCTCTCGCCCTCTCACCCTCTCCCTCGCCCACTCTCTCTCGCCCACTCTTTCTCTCTCTCACCCACTCTCTCACCAAATCTTTCGTCCACTCTCTCCCTCGTCCACTCTCTCTCTCTCATCCACTCTCTCACTCTCGCCCACTCTCTCTCTCGCCCCGTCTCTCACTCTCGACCAGTCACACTCTCGCCCACTCTCTCTCACCCACTCTCTCTTTGGCCCAGTCTCACTCTCACCCACTCTCTCTCTCGCCCACTCTCTCTTGCCAACACTCTCTCATACCCACTCTCTCTCGCCCAATCTCTCTTGCCCACTCTCTCACTCTATCACTCTCTCTCTCTCTCTCTCTCTCCCACTCTTTCGCTCGCCCACTCTCTCTCTCGCCTACTCTCTCTTTGGTACAGTCTCACTCTCAAGCACTCTCTTTTTCGCCGACACTTTCTCTCACCCACATTCCCACACTCCCACTCTCTCTCGCCCGCTCTCCCTCGCCCTCTCTCTCACTCTCGACAACTCTCTCTCTGGCCAAAACTCTCTCTCACCTACATTCACTCTCTCCCACTCTCTCTCGCCCACTCTCACTCTCTCCCACTCTCTCTCTCGCCCACTCTCTCACTCTTGCCCACACTCTCTCTCGCCCACTCTCTCACACTTTCTCTTCCGCCCACTCTCTCACTCTCGCCCACTCTCTCACTCTCTCCCACTCTCTCTCTCGCCCACTCTCTCACTCTTGTCCAGTCTCACTCTCACCCACTCTCTATCGCCAACACTCTCTCTCACCCACACTCTCTCTCTCCCATTCTCTCACTCTCTCCCACTCTCTCTCTCTCGCCCACTCTCTCTCTCGCCTACTCTCTCTCACCCACTCTGTCTCCCCACTCTCTCACTTTCGCCCAGTCTCACTCTCACCCACTCTCTGTCTCGCCCACACTCTCTCGCCCACACTCTCTCTCGCTCACTCTCTCTTGCCCACGATCTCACTCTCTCCCACTCACTCTCACCCATTCTCTCTCGCCCACTCTCTCACTCTCGCCCAGTCTCACTCTCACCCACTCTCTCTCTCGCCCACTCTCTCTATCGCCCGTGCTCTCTCTCGCCCACTTTCTCACTCTCGCCCACTCTCTCTCTCGCCCACTCTCTCTCGCCCACATTCTCTCTCGCCCACATTCTCTCTCACCCACTCTCTCTCTCACCTGCGCTCTCTCTCGCCTGCTCTCTCACTCTTGCCCAGTCTCACTCTCACCCACTCTCTGTCTCGCCCACACTCTCTCTCGCCCACACTCTCTAGCCCACACTCTCTCGCCCACTCTCTCACTCTCTCCCACTCTCTCTCGCCCACTCTCTCACTCTCTCCTACTCTCTCTCTCGCCCACTCTCTTTCTCACAAACTATGTCCCTCTTCCCCCCTCACTCTCACCCACACTCTCTCTCTCGCCCCCTCACTCTCTCTCTCGCCCACTCTCTCTCTCGCACACTCTTTTTCGCCCTCTCTTTCTTTCTCTCGCCCACTCTCTCTCACCCAATCTCTCTTTCGCCCAGTCTCTCTCTCGCCCACACTCTCTCTTACCCACTCCCTCTTTCCCACTCTGTTCATCCCGCCCACTCTCTCTTGCCCAGTCTCTCTCTCGCCCACACTCTCTCTTACCCACTCCATCTTTCTCACTCTCTTAATCCCGCCCACTCTCTCTTGCCCACTCTCTCTGTCGCCCACTCTCTCACTCTTTCCCTCTCTCTCTCTCTCGCCCACACTCTCTCTCACCCACTCTCCCTCTGCCACCTCACTCACTCTCACCCACACTATCTCTCGCCCTCTCTGTCTCACCCCCACTCTCTCACTCCCACTCTCTCTCGCCCACGCTCTGTCACACACTCTCTCACCCACTCTCTCTCTCGCCTACTCTCTCTCTCTCGCCCTCTCACTCTCTCACCCAGTCTCTCACTCTCGCCCATTCTCTCTCTCTCACCCACTCTCTCTCGCGCCTTCACTCTCTCTCACCCATTCTCGCCCACTCTCTCTTTCGCCTTCACTCTCTTCACCCACTCTCTGTCGCCCACTCTTTCTCTTGCCAACTCTTTCTCTATCGCCCACACTCTCTCTCGCCCACACTATCTCGCCCTTCCTCTCTCTCGCCCACTCTCTCTCTAGCCCACACTCTCTCTCGCCCACTCTCTCTCGCCCACTCTCTCACTCTCTCCCACTCTCTCTCTCGCCCACTCTCTCACTCTCTCCCACTTTCTCCCTCGCCCACTCTCTCACTCTCTCCCACTCTCTGTCTAGCCCACACTCTCTCTTGCCCACTCTCTCTCTCGCCCAACCTCTCACTCTCGCCAACTCTTTGTCGCCAACACTCCCTCTCACCCACACTCTCTCTCGCCCACTCTCTCACTCGCCCACTCTCATTCTTGCCCACTATCTTTCACGCCCACTCTGTCCCTCTTCCCCCCTCTCACACTCACCCACACTCTCTCTCTCGCCCACTCATTCTCGCTCTCGCCCACTCTATTTCTCGCCCACTCTTTTTCGCCCACTCTTTCTGTCTCTCGCCCACTCTCTCTCACCCAATCTTTCTTTCACCCAGTCACTCTCTCGCCCAAATTCTCTCTCAACCACTCCCTCTTGCCCACTCTCTTACTCTCGCCCACTATCTCCCTCTGCCCTTTCTCTCTCGCCCACTCTCTCTCTCACCCACTCTGTCTCAGCCCCACTCTCTCACTCCCACTATTTCTCTCGCTCACTCTCTCTCGCCACTCTCTGTCGCACACTCTCTCACCCACTCTCTCTCTCGCCCACTCTCTCTCTCGCCCTCTCACTCTCGCACCCACTCTCTCTCTCTCTCGCCTTCACTCTCTCTCACCCACTCCCTGTCGCCCACTCTTTCTCTTGCCTACTCTTTCTCTATTGCCCACTCTTTCTCTATCGCCCACACTCTCTCTCACCCACACTCTCTCGCCCTCTCTCTCGCACCACTCTCTCTCTCGCCCACTCTTTCTCTCAACACTCTCTCTCACCGACTCTCGCCCCTTCTGGCTCTCTCGCCCACTCTGTCTCTCTCCCACTCTCTCTCTCACCAACTCCTAACTCGCCCAGTTTCTCTCTCACCCACTCTCTCTCTCTTCCACTATCTCTCTCTCCCCCACCATCACTCTCGCCCACTCTCTCTCTTGCCCACCCTCTCTCTCTACCACACTAACCCTCACCCTCACTCTCTCTCTCACCCATTCTCTCTTTCGCCCAGTTTTCTCTCGCCTATTCTCTCTCTCCCTCACTCTCGCCCACCCTCTTTCTCGTGCACTATCTCTCTCTGCCCCCTCTCTCACCCTCACGTGCACACTCTCTCGCCCACACCTGATCTTGCCCACTCTCTCTCTCGCCCACTATCTCCCTTGCCCACACTCTCTCACCCCCAATCTCTCTCTCGCCCACTCCCTCTCTCTCACCCACTCTCTCTCACCCACTCTCTCACTCCCACTCTTTCTCTCACCCACTCTCTCACTCCCACTTTCTCACTCACACGAATTCTCTCACCCACTCTCTCACATCCCCTCTCTCACCCACTCTCTGTCACCCCCACTCTCTCTCTTGTCCACTCTCTCCCTCTGTCCCCTCTCTCACTCTCGCACACTCTCACTATCGCCCACTCTTTCACTGTCACCCACTCTCTCACTGTCGCCCAATCTCTCCCTCTGCCCCTCTCTCACTCTCTCCGACTCTCGCTCGCCCACTCTCTCACTCTTGCCCACTGTCTCTCTCACCCACTCACTCTCACACCCACTCTCTCACTTTCCCACTCTCTCACTCTCGCCCACTCTCACTCTCGCCCACTCTCTCACTGTCGCCCACTCTCTCCCACTGCCCCCTCTCACTCTCTCCCATCTTTCTCTCGCCCACTCTCTCTCTCGCCAATTCTCTCACACTCTCCCACTCTCTCTCTCGCCCACTCTCTCTCTCGCCTATTCTCTCTCACCCACTCTCTCTCTCTCGCCCACTCTCGCACTCTCGCCCAGTCTCACTCTCACCCACTCTCAGTCTCGCCCACACTCTCTCGCCCACACTCTGTCTCGCTCACTCTCTCTTGCCCACGATCTCACTCTCTCCCACTGTCTCTCTCGCCCACTCGCTCACTCTCGCCCAGTCTCACTCTCACCCACTCTCTCTCACCCACTGTCTCTTTGGACCAGTCTCACTCTCACCCACTCTCTGTCTCGCCCACACTCTCTCTTGCCCACTCTCTCTCTCGCCAAACTCTCACTCTCGCCCACTCTTTGTCGCCAACACTCTCTCTCGCCCACTCTCTCACTCGCCCACTCTGTCCCTCTTCCCCCCTCTCACACTCACCCACACTCTCGCTCTCGCCCACTCATTCTCGCTCTCGCCCAGTCTATCTCTCGCCCACTCTCTTTCGTCCACTCTTTCTGTCTCTCGCACCCAAACTCTCTTTCGCCCAGTCACTCTCTCGCCCACATTCTCTCTCACCCACTCCCTCTTGCCCACTCTCTTACACTCGCCCACTATCTCCCTCTGCCCCCTCTCTCTCGCCCACTCTCTCTCTCGCCCACTCTGTCTCAGTCCCACTCTCTCACTCCCACTCGTTCTCTCACTCACTCTCTCTCGACCAAAATCTGTCGCACACTCTCTCACCCACTCTCTCTCTCGCCCACTCTCTCTCTCGCCCTCTCACTCTCGCACCCACTCTCTCTCACCTTCACTCTCTCTCACCCACTCTCTGTCGCCCACTCTTTCTCTTGCCTACTCTTTCTCTATCGCCCACACTTTCTCTCTCGCCCACACTGTATCTCGCCCACACTCTCTCGCCCTCTCTCTCGCGCCACTCTCTCTCTCGCCCACTCTTTCTGTCAACACTCTCTCTCCCCGACTCTCGCCCCCTCTCGCCCACTCTGTCTCTCTCCCACTCTCTCTCTCACCAACTCCTAACTCGCCCAGTTTCTCTCTCACCCACTCTCTCTCTCTTCCACTATCTCTCTCTCCCCCACCATCACTCTCGCACACTCTCTCTCTTGCCAACCCTCTCTCTCCCCCACACGAGCTCTCACCCTCACTCTCTCTCTCACCCATTCTCTCTTTCGCCCAGTCTTTCTCTCGCCTATTCTCTCTCTCCCTCACTCTCGCCCACCCTCTTTCTCATGCACTATCTCCCTCTGTACCCTCTCTCACTCTCGCACACTCTCTCTATCGCCTACTCTCTCACTGTCGCCCACTCTCTTACTGTCGCCCAATCTCTCCCTCTGCCCCTCTCTCACTCTCGCCCACTCTCACTCTTGACCACTCCCTCACTGTCGCCCACTCTCTCCCACTGCCCCCCTCTCACTCTCTCCCAAAATCTCTCTCGCCAACTCTCTCACTCTTGCCCAGTCTCACTCTCACCCACTCTCTCTCGCCCACACTCTCTCTCACCCACTCTCTCTCTCGCCCATTCTCTCACTCTCTCCCACTCTCTCTCTCTCTCTCTCGCCCACTCTCTCTCTCGCCTACTCTCTCTCACCCACTCTCTCTCGCCTACTCTCTCTCTCGCCCACTCTCTCTCTCGCCCACTCTCTCACTCTCGCCCAGTCTCACTCTCACCCACACTCTCTCGCCCACACTCTCTCTCGCCCACTCTCTCTCTCGCCAACACTCTCTCTCGCCCACTTTCTCACTCTCGCCCAGTCTCGCTCTCACCCACTCTCTCTCACCCACTCTCTCTTTGGCCCAGTCTCACTCTCACCCTCTCCCTCTCTCGCCCACTCTCTCTATCACCCGCGCTCTCTCTCGCCCACTTTCTCACTCTCGCCCACTCTCTCTCTCTCGCCCACTCTCTCACTCTCGCCCACTCTCTCTCTCGCCCACTCTCTGTCTCGCCTACTCTCTCTCTCGCCCAGTCTCACTCTCACCCACTCTCTGTCTCGCCCACACTCTCTCTCGACCACACTCTCTAGCCCACACTCTCTCGCCCACTCTCTCACTCTCTCCCACTCTCTCTCGCCCACTCTCTCACTCTCTCCCACTCTCTCTCTCGCCCACTCTCTTTCTCACCCACTCTGTCCCTCTTCCCCCCCTCACTCTCACCCACACTCTCTCTCTCGCCCCCTCACTCTCTCTCACCCCCTCACTCTCTCTCTCGCCCACTCTCTCCCTCTGCCCCCCCTCTCACTCTCTCCCACTCTCTCTCGCCCACCATCACTCGTGCCCACTCTCTCTCTCTCGCCCAGTCTCACTCTCTCCCACTCTCTCTCTCGCCCACTCTCTCACTCTCGCCTACTCTCTCAGTGTCGCCCACTCTCTCCCTCTGCCCCCCACTCACTCTCGCCCACTCTCTCACTCTCGCCCACTCTCTCACTGTCGCCCACTCTCTCCCACTGCCCCCCTCTCACTCTCTCCCACTCTCTCTCTCGCCCATTCTCTCTCGCTATCTCGCCCACTCTCACTCTCGCCCACTCTCTCTCTTGCCCACTCTCTCACTCTCGCCCACTCTCTCACTGTCGCCCACTCTCTCCCTCTGCCCCCCCTCTCACTCTCTCCCACTCTCTCTCTCGCCCACACTCTCTCGTGCCCACTCTCTCTCTCTCGCCCAGTCTCACTCTCTCCCACTCTCTCTCTCTCGCCCACTCTCTCACTCTCTCCCACTCTCTCTCTCGCCCACTCTCTTTCTCACCCACTCTGTCCCTCTTCCCCCCTCACTCTCACCCACACTCTCTCTCTCGCCC
Source organism: Chiloscyllium punctatum (assembly GCF_047496795.1). Lineage (NCBI taxonomy): Eukaryota > Metazoa > Chordata > Chondrichthyes > Orectolobiformes > Hemiscylliidae > Chiloscyllium > Chiloscyllium punctatum. Next base: position 20,665,789 of record NC_092751.1, read on the forward strand.
CCTCACTCTCTCTCTCGCCCACTCTCTCTCTCGTCCACTCTCTTTCGCCCACTCTTTCTCTCTCTCGCCCACTCTCTCTCACCCAATCTCTCTTTCGCCCAGTCTCTCTATCGCCCACACTCTCTCTCGCCCACTCCCTCTTGGCCACTCTGTTACTTCCGCCCACTCCCTCTCGCCCACACTCTCTCTCGCCCACTCTCACTTTTGCCCACTATCTCTCTCGCCCACTCTGTCCCTCTTCCCTCCTCTCACACTCACCCCCAATCTCTCTCTCGCCCACTCCCTCTCTCACCCACTCTCTCACCCACTTTCCCTCTCCCACTCTTTCTCTCACCCACTCTCTCACTCCCACTTTCTCACTCACACGCTTTCTCTAACCCACTCTCTCTCATCCCCTCTCTCTCTCACCCACTATCTGTCACCCCCACTCTCTCTCTTGCCCACTCTCTCCCTCTGTCCCCTCTCTCACTCTCGCACACTCTCTCTATCGCCCACTCTCTCACTGTCGCCCACTCTCTCACTGTCGCCCAATCTCTCCCTCTGCCCCTCTCTCACTCTCTCCCACTCTCGCTCGCCCACTGTCTCACTCTCGCCCACTGTCTCTCTCACCCACTCACACCCACTCTCTCTCTTTCCCATTCTCTCACTCTCGCCCACTCTCACTCTCGACCACTCTCTCACTGTCGCCCACTGTCTCCCACTGCCCCCCTCTCACTCTCTCCTACTCTCTCTCTCGCCCACTCTCTCACTCTTGCCCAGTCTCACTCTTACCCACTCTCTCTCGCCCACACTCTCTCTCACCCACTCTCTCCCTCTGACCCCTCTCTCACTCTCGCACACTCTCTCTATCGCACACTCTCTCACTGTCTCCCAATCTCTCCCTCTGCCCCTCTCTCACTCTCTCCCACTCTCGCTCGCCCACTCTCTCACTCTCGCCCACTGTCTCTCTCACCCACTCACTCTCAAACCCACTCTCTCTCCTTCCCACTCTCTCACTCTCGCCCACTCTCACTCTCGCTCACTCTCTCACTGTCGCACACTCTCTCCCACTGCCCCCCTCTCACTCTCTCCCACTCTCTCTCTCGCCCACACTCTCTCTCTGTCTCGCCCACTCTCTCTCGCTCAGTCTCTCACTCGCCCACTCTCACTCTCGCCCATTCTCTCTCTCGCCCACTCTCTCACTCTCGCCCACTCTCACTCTCGCCCACTCTCTCAATGTCGCCCACTCTCTCCCACTGCCCCCCTCTCACTCTCTCCCACTCTCTCTCTCGCCCACTCTCTCTCTCTGTCTCGCCCACTCTCACTCTCGCCCACTCTCTCTCTTGCCCACTCTCTCACTCTCGCCTACTCTCTCACTGTTGCCCACTCTCTCCCTCTGCCCCCAACTCACTCTCTCCCACTCTCTCTCGCCCACTCTCTCTCTCTGTCTCGCCCACTCTCACTCTCGCCCACTCTCTCTCTTGCCCACTCTCTCACTCTCGCCCACTCTCTCACTGTCGCCCACTCTCTCCCTCTGCCCCCCTCTCACTCTCTCCCACTCTCTCTCTCGCCCACACTCTCTCGCGCCCACTCTGTCTCTCTCGCCCATTCTCTCTCTCGCCCGCTGTCTCTCTCTCGCCCACTCTCTCTCACACCCTCTGTCTCTCCCACTCTCTCTATCGCCCACTATCTGTCTTGCCCACTCTCTCTCGCCCATTCTCTCACTCTCTCTCTCGCCTACTCTCTCACTCTCGCCCACTCTCTCTCTCTGTCTCGCCCACTCTCACTCTCGCCCACTCTCTCTCTTGCCCACTCTCTCACTCTCGCCTACTCTCTCACTGTCGCCCACTCTCTCCCTCTGCCCCCCACTCACTCTCTCCCACTCTCTCTCGCCCACTCTCTCTCTCTGTCTCGCCCACTCTCACTCTCGCCCACTCTCTCTCTTGCCCACTCTCTCACTCTCGCCCACTCTCTCACTGTCGCCCACTCTCTCCCTCTGCCCCCCTCTCACTCTCTCTCTCGCCCACACTCTCTCGCGCCCACTCTCTCTCTCTCGCCCAGTATCTCTCTCGCCCGCTGTCTCTCTCTCGCCCACTCTCTCTCACACCCTCTCTCTCTCTCCCACTCTCTCTATCGCCCACTATCTGTCTTGCCCACTCTCTCTCGCCCATTGTCTCACTCTCTCTCTCGCCCACTCTCTCACTCTCGCCCACTCTCTCTCTCGCCCACTCTCTCACTCTATCCCACTCTCTGTCTCGCCCACTCTCTCTCGCCCACTCTCTCTCTCGCCCACTCTCACTCTCGCCCACTCTCTCTCTTGCCCATTCTCTCACTCTCGCCCACTCTCTCCCTATGCTCCCCCTCTCGCTCTCTCCCACTCTCTCTCTCGCCCACCCTCTATCTCTCGCCCACACTCTCTCTCTCTCTCCCAGTCTCTCTCTCGCCCGCTCTCTCTCTCTGTCTCGCCATCTCTCTCTCGCCCACTCTCAATCTCGCCCACTCTCTCACTCTCGCCCATTCTTTCTCTCGCCCACTCTCTCTCTTTCGCCCACTTTCTCACTTTCTCCCACTATCTCTCTCGCCCACTCTCTCTCTCGCCCACTCTCTCACTCTCGCCCACTCACTCTCTCACCCACTCTCTCACTCTCGCCCACTCTCTCTCTCGCCCACTCTCTTCCTCTCGCCCACTCTCTCTCTGTCTTGCCCACTCTCTCTCTCCCGCACACTCTCACCCGCCCATTCTCTCTCCCTCACCCACTCACTCTCTCTCTCTCGCCCACTCTCTCTCACCCCCACTCTCTCTCACTCCCACCCTCTCACGCCCACTCTCTCTCGCTCCCACCCTCTCACGCCCACTCTCTCTCTCGCCCACTCTCTCACTCTCGCCCACTCTCTATCTCTCACCCATTCTCCCTCTCTCGCCCACTCTCCCTCGCCCACTCTCATTCTCTCCCCCAATCTCTCTCTCACCCACCCTCTCTCTCGTCCACTCTCTCTCGTCCACTCTCTCTCACCCACTCTCTCACTTTCTCCCACTCTCTCCCGCCCACTCTCTCTTGCGCCCACTCTCTCTCGCCCACTCTCTGTTGCGCCCACTCTCTCTCTCTCGCCCAGTCTCTGTTGCGCCCACTCTCTCTCTCTCGCCCACTCTCTCTCTCGCCCACTCTCTCTCACCCCCACTCTCTCTCGCTCCCACCCTCTCACGCCCACTCTCTCTCTCGCCCACTCTCTCACTCTCGCCCACTCTCTATCTCTCACCTATTCTCCCTCTCTCGCCCACTCTCCCTCGCCCACTCTCATTCTCTCCCCCAATCTCTCTCTCGCCCACTCTCTCTCACCCACTCTCTCACTTTCTCCCACTCTCTCTCGCCCACTCTCTCTCACCCACTCTCTCACTTTCTCCCACTCTCTCTCGCCCACTCTCTCTCACACCCTCTCTCTCTGCGCCACTCTCTCTTTATCGTCCACTCTCTCTCTCGCCCACTCTCTCTCTCGCCCACTCTCTCACTCTCGCCCACTCTCTCTCGCCCACGCTCTCACTCTCGCCCACTCTCTCTCTCTCGCCCACTCTCTCTCTCGCTCACTCTCTTACTCTCTCCCACTCTCTCTCTCTATTGCCCACTGTCTCTCTCACACACACTCTCTCTCGCCCACCCTCTCTCTCGTGCCCACTCTCTCTCTCTCCCACTCTCTCTCACGCGCCCACTCTCTCTCTCGGCCACTCTGTCGCTCTCACCCACTCTCTCTCTCGCCCACTCTCACTCTCTCCCATTCTCACTCTCGCCCACTCTCTCACTCTCACCCACACTCTCCCTCTGCCCCCTCACTCACTCTCGCCCACTCTCTCCTTCTGCCCCCTTTCTCACTCTCGCCCACTCTCTCACTCTCTCCTGCACTACCCTCACTCTCTCCAGCCTTCGCTCTCACTTGCACCCTCTGTCGCTTTCTCCCCTCTTTCTCACTTATCCCCGTCTTTCGCTTTATCTCGCTCTTGCTCTATCTCTCTCTTGCTCTTCCTGTGTCATTGTCTCCCTCTTTTGCTCATCTCCTCTCTCGCCATCTCCCCCTCTCTTGCTCCCCCTTTCTCCCCTTATTTTCCCCCTCTCCCTCACACCTGTCTCATCTCCCCTCTCGTCCCCTCTCTCTCCCTCTCTCTCTTCCCCTCTCTCGTCCACTCTGTTGTCCACCTCTCGCATCCCCTTTCTCTTCCCCTCACATTCCCTCTCTATCCCCCATCGCCCCCCTCTCCCTTGTCCCCTCTCTCTCCCTTTGTCACCCCCCCATCATTCCCTCTCTCTCCCTGTATCGATCCCTTTCTCTGCCTCTTTCTCCCTCTCTCTGCCTCCCTTGTCCCCTCTCGCTCACCCCATTGTCCCCTCTCTGTCCCTCCTTCGTTCCCTCTCTCTCCCCTCTTGTCCCCTCTCTCTGTCTCCCCTCTCGTCCC